>NC_089220.1:300000-432500 GCF_963924675.1 Phocoena phocoena | reverse complement strand
CCGCTGAGCCTGCGCGTCCGAAGCCTGTGCTCCGCAACGGGAGAGGCCACGGCAGTGAGAGGCCCGCGTACCGCAAAAAAAAGAAAGCGTCAAGTGACACTTTGTCCCGGTGATATTTTGGGGACCCACGATCACCAGTGTCTGTTGGGGGCACCAGCGGGTTCCAGACATTAGGACAGGGTCACCGTCACACCGAATCCTGCTCGTATGACAGGGCCTCCCCCTCTGTTTGTCCCTCTAGTCCGAGGGGATGCCTGGACCAAGTTAACGCACGAAGACAGAACAGGAGAGCACGGGTGCTACAATTAACAAGAATTAATACTGAAGGTGCGCGAGGAGCTTCTGCAGGTAGAGACGTGCGGGGGAGAGGCGCCGGCAACTGCGTGGACGCGGCCCACAGGCCCCCAGCCATGGCTGGTCCACGAGCCCCCAGGGCGGTCCCTGGCCTCCCCAGGGAGGGAGGCTCAGCAGGCAGATGCCCGGTGGACAGTGTCCACGGTTCTCAGCACGCCTGGCCGGGGACCCCAAGCCAGCCTGGCTGGCAGGTGCTCACCCTGTCCAGGGCTACCCACCAACCCCCTCCCGGAGGACCCGGGAAGGCGCCGGGTGAGTGAGCCTCTCTGCAAGACAGGATGTGCACAGGGCCACACAAGGAGGCCATTCACTCGGCCAACAGCTGTTTTATTAAGCACCTACTGTGTGCCAGGCCCAAAGCAGGGGCAAGATAGTCTCCCCGTCCCAGGTAAGGGACCCCTGCCCTCCCTCAGCCCAGCTGCCCTCCCAGGAGTGTGGCCCTCGGGCCCTTGCGGTCCAGCCTCAGCGGCCTTTGGGAGCTGCTTGTTTTGTCCTACGGATCCCATGACACAGGAAGGGTCCCAAAGACCAGGGCCACCCCCAGGCCGCCACCAGAGGGACGGCAGAACAGCCTCTGCCCAGCAGAAGTGCAGGTGTGTGCAGCCCTTCACCTGCCCCGCCCCAGGCGCTTTGGAAAGCTCTGTCCAGCGAGAGCTGAGGCGGAAGCGGAGAGGCAGCGCGGAGCAGCCCGCGTGGCAGGGTGGCGGCTCACGGACGTCGTGTCCGAGCGTCTGCCTTCTTCCCAGTCTGCCTCCCGGCTCAGCTGTCCAAGGTCGGCCGCAGATGGCAGGTCAGGAGTGAAAGCACAAGCCTTCCCACGGGATCCCCTGCCTCTGAGGCCCCGAGGGCCTCACTTCCCTGCAGCCCATCCAGGCCCAGGACCTTGCCCGGGGTCCCCAGATGGGTCGATTTCTTTCCCGGGGGACATTGAGCCTTTCTGGAGACGGTTTTGGGTTTCACAGCTGGGGTGGAGGTGCTGCTAGCATCGGGTGTGGGAGGCTAGACTTGATGCCAGACAGCCCCTAATGCCCAGGACAGCCCTCTTCCACCACAAGGAATTTTCCAGCCCCAAATATCGGCACTGCCTCCGGGGTAGGGAGCCCCGAGGGCCTGTGGGCGGGTCTAAAGCAGGCCCCTGTTAGGAATTGCTCTGATGTCCCCATGGGAGGAGGGTGGGCGGGGACACAGGCTGCCTGGTAGCCCTGCCAAGAGGGGCTGCCCCTGACCCACCACCAGCCCAGACCCGGGAAGCCGCCCAGGTGCCAGGAGGGCGGGGCGAGAAGGTGCTTCCAGGTCTGTAACTGCACAGCAGGGTCTGAGGCGCTGTGCCCTCCCCCTCATCCGCTGCCACCGAGTAAAAAAGCAGAAGTGACCTGGGGAGGAAAACTGCCGGGGTGGGGCTGTCGAGGGTGTGGGGTGAGGCTCCCCTCCCCCCTCGCTCCCCTCTCCCTCCGCCCCCCTCCCCAGACAGAGGAGGCCGAGGCAGCAGCCCCACGTGGGAGACACACCTGCTCACGCCGGAAGCAGTCGGTTTCCTCTGCAGGGGCTCCGGCCAACCTCCTTAACAGCAGTTTAGGTAGCACCCTGGGGGGCTGCTGGGCTGGGGGAACTAGGGCTGGTCTGGCCATCAGCTCAACCCAGCGAGCATTTACCGAGCACCTGCTGCGTGCACTGCCCCGCGGAAGGTCCTGGAAGGCAGGGATCACGGCCCTCCAGGAACCCACGGCGGGGCGGGGCGCGGGGGAGCGCGAGGGTCAGGCGTGCGGGGAGGGCCGGGCCTGCGGCTGGTCTCCCGGGGTAACCATGTCCGGGGCGCAGCCCACCCGCTGAAGGGGCTTTGCTCAGGGCTGGGGAGAGCCCAGGTGGGAGAGGGGCGTGTGCAGCTGTCTCTTGCACTCCAATCGCACGGGCTCCTCCCACCGCAGAAGATTCAGGTCAGTGCTCCTCACCCGAAGCTCTGCACCCTTGACCTGGCACTGCCCTCACCCACCCGGATGGGCCTCTTCCACCCCAGCCCTGCTGGCACCCCATCAGCTTCCTCACCACCTGGGACACCAAGGCTCGCTGGTTTACCCACACGCGAGTGAACCCGGGGCACGCGCGTGCGGCGCGTAGGCTCACATGCACTCACGCACACGCACGCACACGCTGTCGCACACGGACGTGCAGGAACCCTCGTAAGGGCCCCAGGCGAGCGGGAGGAGCGGGGAGCGCTTGGAGTCACCCCCCTGCCCGCCCCCCCCCCCGACCCCGGCCCATCTTCCTCCTTGTGCGGGTCAGGTGGCCTGGCTCCCCCGGTTAGGATGGGGTGCGGGCAGGACCCCCGGGCGGGGGGCGTTAGCACCTGCAAGGTGTGGGGCAGAGCCGCCCCCCGGCTGAGCTGACGTCAGTGGACGTCAGGCCTCGGCCGCAGACTTGGCTCCCCGTCCGGCTTCCTTCCCCGCGCGGCCCCGTCCCTCCTGCATCCGCCCCCTTGTCCCTGTGCCCTCTCCCTAGGTCTCTGCCAGCCAGGCTCCGGGGAGGTGGGGAGGCATCCATCTCTGCCCCAGGAGGGTTAATTCCCCGGGCTGTTTGGGGTCCCTTAGGCTCCATATGAGTTTTAGGATGGATATTTCTGGGGGAAAAAATGCACATCATTGGGATTCGGGTAGGGTTTGCGGTCTTTGTAAGAACGGTGAGCCCTCCAATCCCTGCGCGGGGGATGTGGGCCCTTCACTTGTGTCTTTCTTCACTTCTCCCGCTTCACTTACTTCTCTGTGGCTTCCATTGTACAAGACTTTTCTCTCCTTGGGTCAGTTCATTCCTAAGTATTTTATTATTTTTGATGCCACTGAAAATGGAACTGGTTTCTACCCCAGACCAGCTACATCAGCCTCCCTAGGGAACTTGGTAGAAATGCAAATTCTCCGGACGCACGGTCGGAAAGAAAGAAAAGGAAATGGAACTGATCTCTTTATTTCCTCTCCAGTTTCTTTGCTGTTAGTGAATAGAAACACAGCTGATTTCCAGGTTCACTTTGTATCCTGCTACTAAGCTGACATCATCTCTTTGCCCTAACAGGTTTTTTTGTGGAATCTTTAGGATTTTCTACATCTCAGATCACACCACCTACCAACAGAGGTCATTTTTTTTTTTTTTTTTTTTTTTTTTTTTTTGCGGTACGCGGGCCTCTCACTGTTGTGGCCTCTCCCGTTGCGGAGCACAGGCTCCGGACGCGCAGGCTCAGCGGCCATGGCTCACGGGCGCAGCCGCTCCGCGGCATGTGGGATCTTCCCGGACCGGGGCACGAACCCGTGTGCCCTGCATTGGCAGGCGGACTGCCAGCCGCTGCGCCACTAGGGAAGCCCCAGCAGAGGTCATTTTACGTCTTCCTTTCCCAGCTGGATGCCTTTGGGGCCAGTTCCTACTTTACTCTGCAGAAAGGCCCCGGGCCCCACCGTGAACTTCCCGTTATCGCAGGCGGCTGTGTGCTGGCCCCCGAGGCCTCCCTGCGGGCAGAAGTGATGGGGCCCTTCTAGAAATGCAAGCGCTACTGCTACCATCAGCCTTCTTCACGTGTCCTATCGTGCCTTCAGGTGCCACAGGGGCATCTGTGGTCCCAGGCGGAGCCCCAGAAACCCCGATCAGCGTCGGGGAGACAGTGGGCACACTTCCGTCCCCCGCTGCAGCTAAGAGCTACCGCTTCGGCCTGCATGCCAGGCTCCCCGCCCCCCCAGCCCCTCCCTGCCCGTCGGAGCCAAGATTCGCCTGTCAACGTGGTCAGGAGAGCTGACCCTGGCTTTGGGTTACCGTCCTCCACCCTTTGTGTCTTCACTTCCAGCCCCAAGTGTCCGCATGTGAAGACTTTTGAATACTGCTTCAATGGATTTGCTAGTCATAGGCCGTTCAATATTTTAATTTCTTCTAGCCCATTCTATTTTTCTAACGATTTGTCCATTTCATCTATGTTTTCAGAAGTGTTGACATATGGCTGTTTACAGTACTCTCTAATTTCCTCTCTTTTTAAATTGATGTTTGCACTTCAGAAAATTTAAATGTATATACAGTAAGATTCACTCTGCAGCGTTCGGGCCTGTAGGTTTTGACAAATGCACACGGTTGTGTACCCACCAGATGCTACAGAAGAGCTCCATCACCCCCAATTCCCTCCTGCTGCCCTTGGGAGGCAATCCCTCCCTGACCCCCAACCCCTAGCAACCACTGATCTAGCTCCCTCCCTCTCAATCTGTCTCTTCCAGAATGTCACGTGAAGGGAATTATACAGCCTTTTGGGTCTGGTGTCTTTCCCACAGAAAAGGCACTGGAATTTCACCCCTGCTGGGCACACGGATAGCCCCTTCCTCTTACGGCATCTCGTGGACGGACCTCAGGGGTCACCTCCTCACCAGCTGGAGGACACCTGGTTTGTTTCCAGTTTGGGGTGATCATAAATAAAGCTGCTACAAAGATTCATGCATAGGCTTTTGTGTGAACATAAGTTTTCCTTTCTCTTGAGGAAATACTGAGAGTAGAAATCCTGGGTCACCAGATGGTGAGAAGCGACCGCGCACTTCCACGGGGCCGCACCTCTTTGCATTCTCACCTGTGATACGTAAGAAATGTTTGCTTCACAATTTTGTCAGCATGTGGTGTTACCATTTTACTCATGTCACTAGTTTCCACCACTCTCATGGGTATGCGGTGGCGTTGCACTGTGATTTTAATTTGCATTCCCCTAATGACAAAGGACGGGGAGCATCTTTCCATGTACTTATTTGCCGTCATCCGTGCTGTGTTCAGATCTTTGGTGCATTTTTTTTGGGGGGGGTGCAGCGTTGGGTCTCCATTGCTGCGGGTGGGCTTTCTCCAGTTGCGGCGAGCGGGGACTACTCTTCGTTGTGGTGTGCGGGCTTCTCATTGAGGAGGTTTCTCTTGTAGTGCATGGGCTCTAGGCTCATGGGCTTCAGTAGTCGTGGCTCACGGGCTCTAGAGCGCAGGCTCAGCAGTTGTGGCTCGCGGGCTTAGTTGCTCCGCGGCATGTGGGATCTTCCCGGACGGGGGCTCGAGCCCGTGTCCCCTGCATTGGCAGGCGGATTCTCAACCACTGCGCCACCAGGGAAGCCCCTGGTCCATTTTTAAATCGGGTTGCTTGTTCCTTTACCGTTGAGCTCTGGAAGTTCTTTGTATATTCCGAATACAAGTCCTTTATGACTGATACAAGGTCTGCAACCATTCTCCAGCAGTCTGTGGCTTCTCATTTCCTTTTAAATCTAAAATTGTACCTTCTTCTTCTTCTTTTTTTTTCCGGTTCGCGGGCCTCCCACCGCTGTGGCCTCTCCCGTTGCGGAGCACAGGCTTCGGACGCACAGGCCCAGCGGCCATGGCTCACAGGCCCAGTCGCTCCGCGGCATGTGGGATCTTCCCAGACCGGGGCACGAACCCGTGTCCCCTGCATCGGCAGGCGGACTCTCAACCACTGCGCCACCAGGGAAGCCCCCGTATCTTCTTTTTGATTCACATTGTTTAATTTGTGTTTTTTCTTTCCTTTTTTTGTGTGTTTATTTTTCTCAGAAGTTGGTCTGTTTCGTTGGTTGATTCTTTTCAAAGAACTAACTTTGTCTCCACGGACCTTCCCCATCACACCTTTGCTTCCTATTTCATCCGTTCCCAAGCTTGTTTTTATTTCTGTTTTCAAACTTTCTTTGGGCTTATTCTGTCCTGCCCTGCAAAATCTTCTTTTTTCCCCCCAACATCTTCTTTTTATTTGATTTACAAAATTCAGGGACACCTTCGCATGCGGTATAAAATCTCCCCTCCTGCCCCTTTGCCTCCCCCACCCCACGCCTCCTGAACTTCCTAAGACGGGGATGCGGCTCACAGACCCAGCAGCTTCCTTCTCTTCCACACACGCAGCTGGATACGTAGTGCTCTTTATTCTCACTCAGTGCTAGGTATTTAAAAGTTTCTATTGAGATCTCTTCCTCAGCTCACGAGCTTTGAGCCGCATGTGTATGTGCGTTACAGTGTTTGTCTATAAACATATCCCCTACATTGTATTATATTTTCAAACACACGGCACAGCTAAAAGAATTGTACAGGGAAACCCCACATACCCACCACCTACGTTTTATAGTGCACAACTCACCGTCTCTTTCATTCCTCTCTCCATCCATCCATCCACCCATCCACCCCTCTGTTCCTCCCTCCTTCCTCCATCCATCCATCTGCCCACCTCTCTATCCATCCACTGTGGCCCCTCCCTTTTCCCACTTTCTTATCTTGAGAGCCTGACTACAACTGGGGGTGCTGCTTCCACATCCCGTGCCCTGGTAAATGGGAAACCAAGGACAAAGACCTGATGGCTGGATCCTTGGGGCTGCTGCCTGCCCACCACCCACACGAGGGCCTACTGTGGGCTCAGGACGGGGGTCTCAGACATTCCAGGGGCTCAGAGGTTGCCTCCTAGGAGCAGGCAAAGGCTGAACCTTTCTCTGGACTGTGCAGGGTGTGGACAACCCTGGCCTACGGGGTTAATCCTGTACCGCACAGGCCCTGAAAAGGGTCCTCTGAGGGTGACAGTGAAGCCAAGCCTTGCAGGGTGAGTTCAGGGAAGGGCTCAGGAAAGGCTGAACCCTCGGCGACTGGGACACGGGGTGGGAGTGAGGTGGGCAGGGGAGGGGCAGGTGAGCAGGCCCCGGGCATTGCAGGGAGTGATGGCCGGGCTCGGGCAATGCCACAGCTAGAAGTGGGCTATCCAGCCGACTTGCTCCTCCCTCCGTGGGGCTGGACCCTGGGAAGGCAGGTGTCTGGGGAGGGGTCCCAGGGCTGGAGGTTGGCAGCGCCCACCAGGGGGAGAAGCCTGCTTTGAATGCAGGGCTGGTTCCTGCAGCTGAGCTTTGGTTCAGGGTAGGGGGCACTACTCTAGGCTGGGCTCCCCCCACCTCCTCCCCCGCTGCTCCCCAGAGTGGCCAGGCCCTGGTGACAGACGTGCCCTCCCAGCTGTCCAGCCCCAGGCCCAGACCCCACGGCCCCCAGGCTCTGGTCCCGGATGACCTCTCCTGGCTCAGCCACTTCCCCAGTGAGCCTGGGGCCCACCTTCCCCTCCTCCAGCTGGGCCAGCTGCCAGCCCTCTCCGCCCTCCAGAGGCCCAGCTACCCCGCAGCCTGTTTCTCTTCGGGACAAGGTGGACCAGCAACCAGGGAATTCTCTTCTCTCCCCGCCTCCACCTCCATTTTCATAGGGGAGACAAAGGCATAGCCTGGGCCAGGTGCTTAAGGTCACCTCACAGGGACACAGCTGGGGACCCCAAGTTTCATCCACCTAATGCCCCAAATAGCCGCCTCCCTGTTCCCCTCTCGCACAGAAACTCCAAAATGAGGCGAGGAGTCCGCATCTCGGGAAGCCGCGGGCCGGCCTGGGAAACCGTATCGGCTCCCCTCCGCCGGCCCCATCGCGCCGCCTGGTGGACATGGAAGACACTGCGCCCTCCGGGCCTCGCTCCCGAGCTGCCTCTCGGCCGCCGGCGGGCGCGGGCGCCTCTCTCGCCTCGCGGCCCAGAGCCCCTGTCCGGGAGGCGTCGGTGAGGGCAGAGGAAGGCGGAGGTGAGGTCCAAGACCACCGACTCAGCCAGTGCTCAGGGCTTGCCTCTCCCCCCAGGGCCGCCAGCGTTCCCATCAGCAACCCAGGGGGTACCCCTCAGCACACACACACACACACACACACACACACACACACACACACACCCGGGCACAGGGACACAAAACCCCACCCCTGCCAGATGCGCTGCAGACCTGGACCCTTCGTTTCCCCCGCAGTGAAACGGACGTGCGGCGCCCAGGGGCACGGGGAGGGGCGGGGCATCCACCGGCGGGAGTTGAGGGTTCCGGGTTCTCAGCCGTCCCGCAGCCCCTCCCCCATGGGGGATCCCGAGATTCCCTTCTCCCTCCCCTCCTCCCCTCACCCCGTCTAGACCCTGAGCCTCCTCGCTTCTCCCCAGGCCCCCGTCGCCCTGAGCTTCCTTGCCCCCTCTACCCCGGCCCCCGCCCGGACCCTCCCAGCCCCTACCCCCAACTCCCTGCCCCTTTCACCCCCGACCCCTCCACCCCTACCCCCTTCCATCCCTCCCCCGACCTAGAGCCGCCGCTGCCCCCTCCGATCCGCGGCTCGCCCCGAGCCCGCCGGCGGGGCAGCCAGGCTGCGGCGCGCACCTACCCTCGCCCGGCGGCGGGCCTGAGCGCGCCGGGGCCTGTTGAGGCCGCCGGCAAAGCAGCGCCGGGGCGGGCCTGGGGCGAGCGAGGAGATTTCGGTCTTGGCGGCCCGGAGGGGGCTCCAGGCAGCCCCCGAGGGAGCCAGGGCGGACAGAGAGGAGGCGCGGGGCAAGCGGGCGTCCTGGGTCCCCGCGCGAACGCGCGCCGGAGAGGACCGCGACCGGGTTCCCAGGCAGGACCCCATCCCGGGCACAGACGGGGTTCCCCGGGGTGTCTTTTATTTGCACAATACTCTGCGAGGTAGGTACTGCTATGGTTCCCATATTCCAGATGCGAAAATCGAGGCACAACTGGGATTCGCACCCAAGATCCAGACGCCGCCCCCAACTCACGTAGAGGTTTGCACAGAAACAGTTGGTGGGTCATGACCTGGGGGATCGTCACCGAGCCCCAGGGTCTCACCTGAATGTCGGGCAGGACCCGCCCCCCACCCCTTCCAAGGTGGTGACAATTCCGGCGCATGTGCCGGCACCCAGGGCCAGGGGCGTCCACTTCCGCAGTCAGAGTCCTCCTGTGCCTGCCCCCCCCGCCCCTCCCCAGGGGAGCGGCAACCCCTCGGGGCGCGGAAACTGGGAGGCGGCGGAGGGGAGACCGACCCCGCCCTAGGCCCGGGGGCCTCCCCCGCCCCCTCGGGAATCCAGCTCTCCGCGGGGGCCGAGGGGGCCGAGGAGGTGGCGAAGCCGAGCGCGCTGACACACGCGCCTGGAATTCCCGGGGGGCGGGGGGGCCGCCGGCCTCCGCGACCCCTCCGAACTGGGCCGGCCCCAGCCCGCGGGGACAAGAGGAGGCCGGCTCCCCGACAGGGCGGGGCGCGCAGCGAGCGTCTCCTCCCCTCAGGGCCGCCAGGCGCGGTGCCTCCAAGTGCTGCAGCCCTGCCGCCCTGCGCGTTCCCGCCCGCGCCTCACAGCCACCGCGCCACTGGTGCGCATCGCACTGCCTCGGTTGCCCGCTCTGTGCCAGGGGCGTTCCTTCCATCACTGCAGGGGTCACCAGGGTCTGGGAGTTGATACATGGACGGTGTCTGGAACGGTGTCTGGTGAACCCCCAGTGAGGGGGGCTTGTTACAGCTGCCGTGGAGGAGAGACAGGCCGCGGGACCCAGCGACAGAGCCCCGTGCACACCCCTTTGGGTCGGCTCACACGTGCGTGTGTGGGGAGGGGTCATACAAGGGTGTGTGCCCTGTGCTCCTCTGTGTGTGACGGTGTGGGCCTGTGAGTGCGTGCTGGTGTGAATGTATGCTCACGTGTGTCCATGTGCCCACAGGAGTGAGTGTGTACACACACACACGTTGGCCACTTCCATGGGGAGTTGTGCAATGCACTGGGGGGTCATGGGTGCCACACACACACACACACACACACACACACACACACCCTGTCAGCCCTCACCAAGGAGCACTTTGCCATCTGGGCGTCCAGGCGTGTGTGGTGGGCCCGGCTCCTGGGGAGGGCAGGCCTGTGCCCCAGCCACAGATATTCAGCCCAGCTCATCCTCCAGGCCAAGGGATCCCCTGGGCTCAGGTGACAACAGAGCCCAGGAAGGGGAGCCAGCACAGGAAGACCCCACTCCTGACGCACTGGCCACTGGCACCAAGGATGGGGGGCACTCACCGAAGGCCAGGACTGACTGGTCCCAGGGAGGAAGGGTCCTCTGGGCAGAAATGCTGGGGAGCTGGTGGCCTTCAGGGAGACTGGCACCAGAACCAGAAGAACTGTGGTGCATGGAGCCCCCTCCCTGGAGGATGTGCCCCGCACCCACTGGCAGTGGGAGGAGCGGGGGTCTCAGGCTACAAGCCAAGGCTTGTGCTTTTGCCCTGTGCCCAGAGGCCAGGCAGGTGTCCCTGAACCCCAGCCCAGCCCTTTACCCAAAGGCCAGCGCAGCCCCATGGACTGGCCCGGCCCCTCTTCGGCCTGTGAGCCCCGCCCTTCCAGGCTCCGCTCTGTGCTCCCCCCCCGTGGTTTTGGGGGCCGGTGGATGACCCTGGGTTCCGTCCACCCCAGCCTCATCCCTCCTGCCCCGACCATCAGTCTGCTGGCTCTGACCAGACAGGCAGCATGGTGCCTGTGGCAGGACCCCAGGCGGGGGCGGGGAGGCAAGGGGGGAGGCAAGGGGGGAGCCCGGGCGGACAGGGAGCCCCACCATCCATTCACTCACCAAAGCCTCGTTCAAAAAGCACTGGGGGCCTCCCAGGCCAGCACGCTGGTGGCTGCCCAGGGACAAGTTAGAGTCAGGGTGGGCCTCTGAGGCTGGGGGAGTGGGAAAGGCCCCCTGAGGTGATACGCACTCGGGTCTGAAAGGGAGTGGGCGCTGCAATCTCCCGAAGACCTCGGGAGCCTGGCCAGCGCTTCTCCCAGCCTGGACTGGCAGAGGCCTCAGACTGACCACATCCCACAGCTGAGCACCCGCAGGGCATCTGCACCCCGCATAGCTGGGGCTGCCCTCCTCTCATGTGCAGACCCAGCCCTAGTCCCTGCTTCCCCTGCGGGCATCCTCCAGGGGACAGTGTGCCTCGGCCCTAATGGCCTTCAGCTACCCACAGGATCCGCTCCAAACTCCTGGCCGGTTGTCTGCAGCCTCCCCTGCACAGACCAGCCCCCAGGGACGCTGCTCCGGCCCAGCAGCCCCACTGCCTGTGGCCCCCACAGCTCAGTCCCCAGGGCCTGCCCACTCCCCTGCCCCTCTCCCCATCCCCTCTTCAGGTCTTTCCTCACCCACCTGGCAAAGGCTCTTCCCTCACCCAAGGGCAGAGGGCAGGTGGCTTCATACCACCAGTGGCCACCAGGGGGCGCCATGTCTTGGATGTGGCGTTGGGGTGCATCAGAGCCTCTTACCTGGGAGCTGGGAGTCGGGACTGGGGTCAGAAGAGACTGTCCGTTGGCTGCCGCCTTCTGGGCTTCTTGACGGCTCTGCCAGGTGGTTACTGTGAGCCCACTCCCCAGGTGAGGAAACTGAGGCCGGAGACGGGGATGCCACCTAGCCTGGCTCTTGGGAAAGTAAGATTCGGGTCTCTAAGCGTTCTCCAAGTCCACCTTGTATCTGCTGTGTTGCCTCCACCTTGCTGTGTGACTTTGGGAAAGTCACCTGACCTCTCTGGTGCTCAGTTCCTCCACCTGTAAAGTGGGGGTGGGGAGGCATTGCCTTGGCTGGGCAGGGCCAGCTACTAGTCAGAGCACGGGGCTCTGCTTCCTGCCGTGCTGGCTGGTCTCTGTCCCCCTCCTCTGGAGCAGGGCTCCACCCGCCACTCCCAGCACGGGTGCCTCTGAAGGCTGCCACCTCAGCAGGCCAGGCCTTGTGCCCGTAGGGTGGGGGTCTGCAGGGCAGTTCAGCTCCGCTCCAGCCAGCAGGGAGCAGACTCTTCCAGGGTGCTTCTGGGGCTGCAACCAGGACAAGCGAGGTCGCCTTCCTGCCAGCGAGCGAGTCACCGCAGGCTGAGTGCGTACGTGTGTGAGCACATCTGAGTGTGCCAGGATCCTGGCCCTCAGTGCGACCCCTACCGGGGCGGCCCACCAACACCCTCTGCCTTCCGAGGCCCCTGTTTGCCCAGACGGGGCAGGCTCTGCGCCTCCCCTGGGTGGTGAGAGTGACCCTGCCATGAGCAGAAGAGACCCAGGCCCCACCCACTGCCTTGCACCCTGGACCCCACTTTGGCCCCGCAGAGGCCCTGACCCCAGGCTGGCAGAGGGTGCCGCCTGCCCAGGTGCTGGCAGCGGCAGGGTTCCCATGCTCCCTGGTGCCAGCCTTGGCACTCCAGCCCTGCCCCACCCTTGCCTTGTGGTGACCAGGGCACCCGGAATGTGGCTGTGGATTCCGTCCCCCGGGGCCACAAATTCCTGTCTCAGTGGGCGAGGGTGGAGGACGGCTTTCCACCCTTTGATCCTTGCCAATTCCAGGGAGCTGGGCACGCCCAGGCCTTGCCAGCCAGGCCACAGGGGAGGCTGGGAGGGGGGCAGGGGGCAGGTCTCAAACCCCTGCTCCCCCAGGCTCTGAACCCCAGCTCCCAGGGCCCAGCCCTGCTCCCCGGACGCCCCAGGGAATTCCTGCCCGCCGGGAGGTGGTCCCTGCCTCTCACCTGGGGGCCCAGATCTGCTCCCCGCCTTCAGCCTGTGAATCTCCAACACCAGCCCTGCCCCTCCCCCAGCCCACTCCGGGATGTCCGGAGCCCCATCCCCCCTGCCAGCTGGGGCTTGCCCTGCTCACCTCCACCCTCACGCCCCCGCAGGACGCCCTGGCCTCACCCTGGACCACAGCGGAGCCCGCGCTGATCCTGGGCTCGTCACCCCCAGAGGTGCTCGTTTCCTGCCCCTCCCCCACATCCTCTGAGCGCTGACAGTTGCTACTCAGTGCAGTGGCTCACCCATGCCATGTTCCGGCGCCACTGAGCACCCTCAACCCTGGGACGAGGGGCGCCCTCTGAGCCCGGGTTGGGGGACAGAATCTCAAAGCCCCAAGCGGGAGGGCTGGCGGAGGGGTCTCGCCGGGAGCCGGGAGCGGCGTGGGGCCGGGGCGGGCGGGCGCGCGCCTCGGCTCTGCCTCCTCAGCCAGCCGTCCCTGGGTTTCCGCACCTGCGGATGCTAATTACCATAATTAGCACCCCTCCCAGAGGCCAGCGGGCCTTGGAGCTGGCCTGGGACCTGCCCCTTCAGCCTCAGCCACGTGCCCCCAGCCAAGGAGAAGGGAATCGAGGAGGGCTCCGCGGAGGACGCGGAGGGCCCGGCCTCAGAGCCACGCCGCAGGGCTCACAGGGAACCTTCGGTGTCAGTCACTCTCCTGCCCACCTGGTGTGTGCACACGCTCTCCACCCGGTCAGGCCTTGCCCCCGACCGCTACCCAGCCACAGGACTGCCAGAGACTTGGGGTGTCCTTTCCCAGCCGGGTGCAGCCCGCTGGGGACACGGAGAGGACGGGGCCAGGCCCTCAGGGTCTGCACGCAGGGGCTGGGGGAGGCATCCTGCGACCGGAGCAGCCAGGGACGCTTCCTGGAGGAGGGGGCACGGCAAGGCCCCTTAGGTGCAGGAACGCATTCTTGAGCAAAACCAAGGTGGAAAGATGGAGCGCGGCGGGGCCCACGGACAGGCCAGGGCCTTCCACGCGGCCACGCACCTCATCCCAGCACAGCGGCCGGGCCGGCTGGGCCTGCGGATTCCTGCGCCACCGTCGGGCACTTGGCCGGCGCAGGGGAGGGGCGGGAGGACTGAACCCCGATCCCCCCACACCTGACCGGGCCCGGGGACAGCACGGCCCCCTGGCCAGACAGGGCGGCTCGGGGCGCCTGGCGGCGGCACAACGCAGCATCCCCTAGCGTGTCGCGGCTGGCCCGGCACACGGCCGCGCTCCAGCGCACGCCCTCAGCCCGCGCCCCGGCCCCGCGCGCATTCCTGGCGAGGCCAGGCGCCACCGGCGGGAGGGCGGAGGGCACCCCCCGGGAAGAGGTGAATTCCTCCTCCAACAGCGGGGACCCGAGGCCGTGTCCACCTCAGGCCTGGGCCCCGGGCACGCTGGGGGTGGTGACGGGGCCGAGGGGTGGTCCCCAGAGGGGTGGAGTGACGGCACCAGGTGGCAGCCGGTGGGACGGGCGCTGCTGAGCCCGGGGAGCCTGTCTCGACGCTTCCCAGCCGGCGGGGCTCGGGCAAGGAGCGAAGCTAGAGCAGAGGCCGAAGCGCCGGCGGCCTGTGTGGACGCGCAGGGAGTGGCCGGGGTGGGAAGTCCGAGCAGGAGCTGGGAGGCTTGATGCAGCTGGTGTCCATCCCTTCAGCCGTGCCTCCACGCCTCCGTTCGTTCACTCCACACGCACCTGCTGGGCGCCAGCGTCCTGCTGTGAACCGGGCCAAAACATCCTCCACGACCAGGGAGGATATGCGCATCCTCTCTGCCTTCAAGGGAGGGGGAATCTCCACGAGGTCTGCAGGGGCCGCCAATAGCCTGGTGCGGAGTGCGGCAGGGCGTCCCGGGGCCCTGCTGGAAGGGGGGGCCCACCAGGGAGGGCTGGGCCCTGGGGACCAGCTGGAGGGCCGGCTGGGCTGCAAGGCTGCTTCCCCCAAGCGCCCAGGTCCTTTGTCACTCCCATGTGCTCAGCTCACCTGCAATGACCACCGCCCCCCACCCCCGGCCCTGGTTGGGCATCGGACACACCCGCAGGCCCCAGACGGAGGGGATAACAGAAGAGGGGTTGGGGGAGAGCATGAGGATGGTGGCACAGAGGAGAGAGAGGCCAGAAGTGCTGAGAGGGCAGGAGAGTCGGGGTGAGTCTTGGGAGGTACAGGCAGGGGCCCCAAGGAGTGAAGGTCGACCCTTAAGTGCCTGATGTGGTGCCCAGGGCAAAGGTTGAATGCCAGCTTGCAGGTGAGGCTGGATGGAGAAGCCTGGGCTGCAGCACGGTCGTGAGGGCAGCGGGGGCCACGGGAGGTGCTTGGGCAGGGGAGAGATGTGGTCAGATGCGAGTTTTGGAGAGATCACCCCGACAGACACCGTGAAAGCACGATGTACAGGGTTGTAGAATAATCCATCTCTCAGGCTGGACCCATGTTTATTGAATAAATGCCCTAATATTGGACATGAATTACGATGGTTTCCAGATTTCCAGTTAGTGGTAGTCCTGCATGGAGCATCACTTTCCATTCATTACTGTTGCGTTTTGACTCAGGAGGACAGATTTTTCTAGAAATAAGTGAGGATTCCTGACAGTGGTCACCTGCTGGCTGGTGAAGCTGCGCCAGCTCCACACCCCTCCAGTGGCGTGCCGTAGGGCTTCCCCTGCCTCTCTGCCCGCCACGCCTCGATCCTCCCCCCAAGCCTCTTCTCCGTCACTAGGACCTGACACAGCCTCCTGGGTGACTTTCAGGAAACCCCAGCTCCGATCTCCCTCGTGTGCCAGGGACCCTGTCCTCTGTCCCCAGCCCAGCCTCCTTCTGAGCACCGATGGGGGTGCCAGCTGGCCTTGGGACACTCCCTGATCCCGCCCCCCAACTTCAGAGGCACCCCTCCCCTGGCTGCTCAGGCCAGAGCCTGGTGGGAGTCATTCCTTCCTGTCCAGCCTCCTAAACCTCCATCCACTCCAGCACACCCCAGGTAGTCCTTCCTCACCTGCCCCCTCCCTGCCCTATTCCAGCTGCCAACACCAGCACGCATGTGACAGAACCCTCCCCTGCTTTAAAGCCCACCATGGCTCTCCAGTGCCCACAGGAGCAAACCTGCGCTCCCGTCAAGCCCCTGCTCATCTGTGTGCACACACCCCTCCTATGTCCATCCTCCATGCTGGGGGACACAGTCTGACCTAGACTTGGGGGTGGCTGTGAAGATGTTGAGGGCCCTGGGGCCAAAGTGAGGAAAAAGCTCAAAGAGGCCAGGGCTCAAACACGGCCAATTCTGCAGACCCTGTCCTGACGCTGCCCCTCTCCTCCCCCGCTCCAGACTCACGTAGCCATGGCACGCTCCGCCCACAGCCCCATACCTCCTCCCTGCCCCCGGCCCTCGCCTCTGGCCTTCCCAGGGCCCCAAACCTCTTCACATGTCACTCCTGAGCCTGAGTCAGACCCTGTGTCCCCAGCTGTGGCAGGGGAAGCCCTCACCAAGGGTCCGCAGAATGGGACCCTCAACCAAGGCCAAGGCCCGTGGCTGGGACTCACATCCCAGAGAGATCAGGTGACTGGCTTGGTGTCATGCAGCCAGCCCAGGGTCCAGGTGGCTGAGCAGAGGGGAGATCCCCTGGCCTGCCCCCTCCAGGCTCAGGGAGGAGCTGACTCCAGATCTCCTGCAGGGTCCAGGCCCAGGCCCCACACCCAACATGCACACACACACAGGAAGCAGCTCTGCTGAGCCAGATGGCAGACGGGCATGCTCCAGCACGCCCTGGCATTCCTGGCCAGATGGTCTGGGAAGAAGCAGTCAGGCCTGGTCACACCACAATGTCTCTCTCAGGAACTCGGACCATGGAGAGCTGAGCAGAAAACACCAACATGGCCCACTGACCTGTGACCAACTGTGTGGGGCAGAGGGGCCAGGACGTCCTGTCCCAGGAGCCACAAAGCCCAGCATGGGATGGGCAGCCTTGGGGAAGGCCAGGTCCCAGCACCATGGATTAGGAGACTAGAGCTCAGCCCATGGATGCAAGTGCTGGGGGCCAGGGCAGCTCCATCCAGCCATGGGCCAGCTGGGATCAAAGGCAGACCCAGAGGGGCCACAATGCCTACAGAGCAGAGACCCACCCCACTGCTCAGAGCCTCCTGCAGGTCTCCAAACCCACAGAAATTTGGGCACCAGAACCAGCAAGTGTGGCCAAGGCGACAGCAGCCTGAGGGCAGCAGTATCACCTGCACAGACTGGCCCCAACCCACAAGCATGGCAGAAAAGTGTCACCTATTCCAGTTTTCTGCTAAAGCTTGGAAAGATATTTCAGGGCTTTTTCCCCCATAAAGGACTTGCGGATTTCAAGATTAACTCCTGAATATTTTACAAATTTTGTTCTTGTTTTGTTTTGTTTTGTTTTTGCCGTACACGGGCCTCTCACCGTTGTGGCCTCTCCCGTTGCGGAGCACAGGCTCCGGACGCGCAGGCTCGGCGGCCGTGGCTCACGGGCCCAGCCGCTCCGCAGCATGTGGGATCTTCCCAGACCGGGGCACGAACCCGTGTCCCCTGCCTCGGCAGGCGGACTCTCAACCACTGTGCCACCAGGGAAGCCCCAATTTTTGTTCTTTTTGAAAATAACACCTTTCCTGTTATATATGTATTTTTCAGTGACTTAAAGGAATACCACTGACTTTTGTATTGGGCAGCTCTGTTAAACTCTTATTAGTACTAATAGTTAATCTGTTGACTATTTTGGCATTTCAGTGTAAGTTAACATGTTATTTGAAAAGACATGATGATACAATTTTATCTCCCTTCATCTAGTTTCCAAACTACCGATTCCTTTTTCTTGTCTTATTACATTGGCCAGGACTTCCAGAATAATATTGAACAGTAAGTGTGAGAACGAACATTCTTACATTATTACCAACCCCAAAGGGAATGCATGCAAAGTGTCTCTGTTAAGTTTGCCACAGATTTGAGGGAAATAGTCCTTATTAGTTAGGAAAAATCCCTCTAGCTTCTATTTCCTAAGTTTTTGTTTGTTTGTTTGTTTTAAATCATGGGTATGTGTTAAACTTCATCAAATGCTTTATTCTACCTCAGTGTGATGATTTTATTTCTTTTCTTCTTTAACCTGGTGAATTGCTGTGTTAAATTTTCTGATATGAACTATCCTTATATTACTGAGAGAAACTTTATGTGACTTTAAATATGGTTAGATTTTAGTTAGCTAATACTTTAAGATTTTAAAAATTCACGATCATAAATAAAACTGGTTTAGAATTTACTTACCATGTGCTTTTTTTTTTTTTTTTTTAATCTCTGTAGTAGCTTCATAAAATGGATTGGACCGTTTTCCCTCCATTTCTCTTTTTCCGGAACGACGTATACATCACATGGGTTATCTGTTCCCTGAGGGTTTGGTAGATATAACCTGTAATAACTGCTGGGTTAGGAGCTTGGGGGAGTGTGTGTGCATGTGCGAGCTGGGAGAGAGATTTGGTTACTACTTTAATTTTTTAAACAATTATTAAG
Organism: Phocoena phocoena; assembly: GCF_963924675.1. Lineage (NCBI taxonomy): Eukaryota > Metazoa > Chordata > Mammalia > Artiodactyla > Phocoenidae > Phocoena > Phocoena phocoena. The sequence goes on along the minus strand of NC_089220.1, from coordinate 414,300 downwards.
CTCTTGTGGTTTTCTCATCCTTCTTGTTTGGATTTCAGTATTTTCAATTTTCTATGCATCTACGCATTTTGCCTAGGTTTTCAAACTTATGGGTGTATACTTAAAAAAACACCTCCTGTATTTAGAATAATGACCATAGGCAAGAGTTATTTACCCCCTTTGTCCTATATTTTGTTTTACCTCTTTTTTCCCCTTAATCACTCTTTTTTCTAAATATTTAGTTATTTATTTGGCTGTGCAGGATCTTCGTTGCAGCATGGGAACTCTTAGTTGCAGCATGTGGGATCCAGTTCCCTGACCAAGGATGGAACCTGGGCCCGCTACATTGGGAGCGTGGAATCTTAGCCACTGGACCACCAAGGAAGTCCCTCCCTTAATCACTCTTGAAATAAACTATTTAGAGAGCCAACTTTGATTTTGTCATCATTTCTACTCTTCATTCTTGTTCCCTCTTGGTTTATGTTTTTATTATTTCCTTCCTTCTTAATTTCTTTGGATTTATTCTGTGCTATTTTTATAGATCCTTGACTTTTTTATTTTCAGATAAACATATTCAAAGGTATACAATTGTCTCTAATACTGTTTTAAACGTGTCCCACAAATGTTAACTTGTAAAGGTTCCATTATTGTTAAATTCTAAGTATTTTGTAATTTACCTTATGAATTCCTCTTTAATCCAAATGTTATTTTAAAACATAACATAACATATTATGGGAGGAGAAGGGAATGGGGGGAGGGGGGAGGGGGAGGGAGAGAAGGCCCACCAAGCCGAGGTGGACAGCACAGGAGGACAGATCTTGCTGGACGTCCTCGCTCCCCTCCTTTTCCAGATCAGAGGGCACTTGGCTTTGAACTGCTGCTGTGAGGGACTCCGCTCTCCCTCCCGCGTTCCGCGCCCCTAGAGGCTGACTGGTCCTGGGACCTGGGAAGTTCTGCCCTGAGAAAATTGTTGCCGCGTGGCTGCACTGAAATAGGTTGACCCGCATGAAATCATTGTTAAGCGTCTGGTTTCACCTAAAAAAGGCAATTTCACAGGGTTCAATCTAACGGGAAAAAGGCCGCGTGGCGCGGAGTGCGCATGGGATGGAGCTCGGCAGGGCAAGGATAGATGTGCCACCCACAGCGGGTGAAGACACGGGGGTGGGGGCGGGGGGGGCTGCCCCTCAGTCTCTCACTGCAGCCCCCGCCACCAGCAATCACACCGCTCCAGTGCTCGGGTTTAGAGACCCATTTAAAAATGGAGCTTCAAGGGCTTCCCTGGTGGCGCAGTGGTTAAGAATCCACCTGCCAATGCCGGGGACACGCGTTCGAGCCCTGGTCTGGCAAGATCCCACATGCCGCGGAGCAACTAAGCCCTTGGGCCACAGCTACTGAAGCCCGTGTGCCTAGAGCCCGTGCTCCGCAAAAAGAGAAGCCACCGCAATGAGAAACCTATGCACCGCAATGAAGAGTAGCCCCGCTCCCTGCAACTAGAGAAAGCCCGCGCGCAGCAACCAAAACCCAACGCAGCCAAAAATAAATAAGTTTTTTAAAAAACCAAAAAAACGGAGCTTGGTGCCTGCAGCCGAGGACGCCCACGGGGAGCGGGCAGCGCGTCCAGGGCAAGGGCCGCTTCCCTCCCCCAGCCCCCTCCAAGCAGCGGCTCTGCCCGCTCCCACCCTGCGCACCTGTGACCATCAGCATCTCTTCTTCAGAACCCCACCCACCCTGGGACCCCTTCGCTTAACATCTGGAAATTTAACGGTGGATCCTCGGGGATGACTCAGCGCCTCCTCGCCAACAGAGCTGTGTCAGATCCTAAGTGGTAAAGAGGTGGGGCTAGAACAGAGAAGCAAATGTGTCAAGGCTGCAGGACACACGATCCTTAAACAAATCTCAATTATATTTTTATATTCTAGCAAGAAACAATCAGAAATTGAAAAAAATACCATTTACAAAGGCATCACCTAATAGGAAATACTTAGGATAAATCTGACAAAAGATGTGCCAGAGCTGTAAATGGAAAACCACAAAGTGTGAACTACACACTTAAAAACAGTTAAGATGGTAAATTACATGTTATGTGTATTTTACAATTACATATAATAAAAGGACAGAAAATCAAAAAAGTCCCAAAATATTAACAGCGGTTGTTTTCTGGGTAGTGAGATTGTGAAAGTTTTCCCCTCATTTCTATGTTTTTCTATATTGTCCACATTCTCTCTAATCAACGAGTATCACTTATACTCGGAGAAAAGTAAAATTAACTTTTAAATTTTAAAAAAACTACAGAGCATTGCCGAGAGAAATTCACGAAGGGAATTCCCTGGTGGCACAGTGGTTAAGAATCCGCCTGCCAATTCAGGGGACACGGGTTCAAGCCCTGGTCTGGGAAGATCCCACATGCCGCGGAGCAACTAAGCCCGTGTGCCACAACTACTGAGCCCGCGTGTCACAACTACTGAAGCCTGCGCACCGAGAGCTCGTGCTCCACAACAAGAGGAGCCACCGCAATGTGAAGCCCGTGCACCGCAATGAAGAGTAGCCCCCTCTCACTGCAACTAGAGAAAGCCTGCACTCAGCAACACAGACCCAGAGGAGCCAAAAATAAATAAATAAATATAAAGAAATTCACCAAGACCTAAATCAACGGAAAGGTACACTACAGGGACGGGTGAGAAGACCCAATTTTGTTAAGACGCGGAATCTCTCCAAATTCAACACAGCTCCAATCAAAATCCCAGCAGGAGTGGTAGGGCCATTCCTTAAACCAGTCAGACAGTTTCTTAAAAAGCTAAACATACACACTTACCCTACAACCCGGCACTCGCACTCTTGGGCATTTATCCCAGAGAAGCAAAAGCCACCATTCACACCAGTGCCTGAACACTAATGTCTATGGAGCTCTCTGTGTGGAAACAGCCCAAATGTCCTTCAGCAGGTAAACAGCTGGACAAATCTTGGGGCGTCCATGCACTGGAACAGAGCTCAACGATACATGGGAACAGACTGTCCATCAACAGCTCGATGGATACAGAGGAGATGATGCTGCGGGAAGAAAGTTCGTCTCAAGCGTGGCAGGTTGTGTAGTTCAACTCACACAACATTCCTGAAACGACAAAATTGCATTGGTGGAGAGCAGATCAGCGGCTGTCAGGGGTAGGGATGGAGGGGGACTGGGAAAGGGCAGCAGGGTGGGTGTCTTTGTGGTGGTGGTGATCTTGGTTGTATCTAACTTGCGGCAGTGGTTGCAGGAATCTACTTTTATGATAAAGTATCAAGGAGCGATACACAAAGACACACACAAAAAGGAGCGTCTGCAGAAACTGGCAATGTCTGAGGAAGGTCTGTGGGCAGGTTCATCATATCGTGTCGGTCAGCGTGCTGCCTTTGGTAACTCACCACAGTTACGGAAGATGCTGCCAGAGGGGGATGCAGGGTGATGGGTATGCAGGACCCCTCTGTACTATTTTTTGCTACGTCTCGTGATTTTATAATTACTTCAAAGTAAAAAGTTAAAAAACAAAACAGAATCTCAGCAGGTTTTTTTGGGGGGAGGGGTAGAAATTGACCAAGTGATTCTAAAATTCAGATAGAAATGCAAAGGACCTAGAATGGCCAAAAGAACTATGAAAAAGAAGAACAGAGTTGGAGGAACTTCCCTGGTGGTCCAGTGGTTAGGACTCAGCGTTTTCACTGCTCAGGCCCACGTTCAGTTCTTGGTGGGGGAACTAAGATGCTGTGAGCTTCGCAGCACAGCCAAAAAAGGAAAAAGGAAAACAGGGTTGGAGAAGTAACACTACCTGATTTCAAGACCTATCATAAAGCTATAGGAATCCCCAGACTGGAAACAATCCAAATGTCCACCAACGGGTATGAATGGATTAACCAATGGTGGTACATCCGTACGATAGAAAACTACACAGTAATAAAAAGGAGTAAGCTGCTGACTCGTACGACAGGGACTGACCTCAAAATAATTAAGCTGAGGGAAAGAAACCAAGTCAAAAAAGAGTACATCCTGTTTGATTCCATTTGCGCGAAATTCCAGGCAATGCAAGCTAATCCATCATGAAAGAGAGCTGATGAGATGTTGCCTGGGGCTGGGGGGGGTGCACAGAGGGGCACAGGGCCACTCTGAGGACGATGGCCGAGTTCAGTCTCGATTGTTACCATGATGTTGCAGGTGTATACTCACGTGAGAACTTATCAAGTGTGTGCTTTAAGCCTGTGCCATTTATTGTGTGTCAAGTGCACTTCAATAAAGCTATGTTTTAAAGTAAGGAATGTGTGATGGTAACTGTAAATTTCTCTTCACAGTTGAGCACACATTCTCTTCCTTGGGAGAAGCCATGGTTCTTACAGCAGGAGTGTGCAGGTAGAAAGCATCCGGGGCGCTCATGTCCCTGAAACCTAAGGTCACTGTCGTCCAGCTTGGGGAACGCCTGTGAGGTCATATTATATGCACATGGATGGATATGCATGTATGACACAGATAGTCATGATTTATTTTTTTAAATTATTTACTTATTTATTTAATCTTAGGCTGCGTCGGGTCTTAGCTGCGGCATGCGGGATCTTTCGTGGCGGCATGCAGGCTTCCTCTCTAGCTGTGGCGCTTGGGCTCCAGAGCGCGTGGGCTCTGTAGTTTGCGGCACGTGGGCTCTCTAGTTGAGGCGCGGGCTTAGTTTGCCCAGAGGCATGGGGGATCTTAGTTCCCCAACCAGGGATCGAACCCACGTCCCCTGCATTCTTAACCACTGGACCACCAGGGAAGTCCCGCCATGATTTCTTTTAAAAGAACACACATAGATCATCTCAATATCACTGATCATTAAATAAACGCAAATCAAAACCACACTGGGACACCACATCACACCCATTAGGATGACTACTATTGAAAAAAAAAAGAAAATATTGAGTGTTGGCGAGGGTGTGGAGAAATTGGAACCCTGTGCACTGTGGATGGGAATGTAAACTGGTGCAGTCACTGTGGAGAACAGTATGATGGGTCCTCGAAAAAATAAAAAATAGAATCACCATATGATCCCGCAATCCCGGTGTGGGTGTTTATCCAGACAAACTGAACACAGGATCTCAAAGAGGGATCCCATGTTGATCCCATAGCAGCGTTATCACAACAGCCAAGAGCTAGAAGCAATCCGAGGTCTACGGACAGATGAAAGGATGAACAAGTTGTGGTCCATTCAGACAACAGAATACCGTTCAGCCTTCCAGAGGAAGGAAGTTCTGACACGGGCTACAGCATGGATGCACCTTGAGGACATGGTGCTGAGTGAAATAAACCAGTCACAAAAGACAAATCCTGCATGATTCCGCTTGCATGAGGTACCTAAAGTAGTCAGATTCCTAGAATTTGAAGCCAGGGGCTCTAGGGAGGAGAAAATGCAGAGGTGCTGTTTAATGGGGACCAAGTTTCAGGTTTGCAAGATGAAAAAGCTCTGGAGAGCTGTTGCGTGACACTGTGAATATACGTAACATTACCGAAGCACACACCCCAAAATGGTTAGTATGGAAGCTTTACATTGTGTTCTTTGCCACAATTGAAAAAAAATTTAAATAAATCATGACGGTTCCACAACAGTGTGAATGTACTTAATGCCTCAGAACTGCACGCTTTAAAGGCTAAGGTGGTAACGTATTTTATGTCTATTTTACCACAATTTCTTAAAATGGAATTAAAGAAAGAACACAGAATAGATATCATGACTCCTTTTCTGGATCTTTCCTTTCCAGCTCAACCATCCAGTGGGGCAAACTTCCCAAGGCCGCGGATAGCGCTTCAGTGCGCTCTTCGTAAACCTCGCCACGTCCCACACCGCGTAGGCTGTGGCCCTCCCCGACGGGTGGCATGGCTTGGGGTCTGGCTCTTGGTGACTACTGGCCACGCGCTATAAACAGCCCAGACTTAGGACCCTAATGCTTGGTGCTCTCAGGTTGCACCAAAGGCTGCAAGCACTGGACGCTCGTCCAAGCGCCGGGTGCTTTCCCGACGGCTGCAGCTCTTCCTCCTTCTCGGCCACCAGCCGTCGGCTCCTGCCACTCCCAGCTTCCCTCCACCAGCCGGGTTCTCGATCCTGATGAGGTCAAGGTGCTATTTCACGCTGAACTTAACTCGCATTTCTCAGACGGTTATGAAAGTGGAACAGCTTTTCTACGTTGGTTTCCTAACACAACAAATCACCACAAACTTTCACAACTTAAAACAAGACAAATTGATGATCGCGCAGTCCTGGAGGTCAGAATTCCAACCTGGGTCTCGCTGGGCTAGGATCAGGGTGTCAGCAGGGCTTTGTTCCTCCCGGAGCCTCCAGGGGAGAATCTGTTCCTCACCTTTGCCAGCTTCTGGAGGCGCTGAGTTTCCTCAGCTCGTCACCCCTCCTCTGTCTTCGGCAGCTCTCAGTGGACGTGTCTCTGCCCTTTCCCAGGGTATGGTCTCTCTCCCCAGCCACCAAGGTTTTCTAAGGACTCATGAGAAGGCCTCGGCCCCTCCCGCATCTCCCAGGACCATCTCCCCGTCTCAGATCCCCACTTAGTCGCATCCACAAAGCCCCTTTGCTCAGGTACGGTCCCATCTTCACAGGTTCCAGGGACCAGGACACGGAACTGCCCACCACACTATTTCCTTTGTTGCCGTTTGATTTTCTCTTCCAAGAATTCTTTCCTCGCATTCCTCACCTAGTTTTCTATTGGGCATATTTGTCTTCCTGCTCGTCTGTAGCTCTTTGAATATAATAGATATTACCGCTTTGTCAGCGTTATATTTAAGTCCTTATGAATTTTGTTGTATAGAAGGTGGAGCCATGTGTGCGAACTCCACTTACTAAACGATGGATCCATCAAATCCCACTTTGTCACGTGGGTTCTCTTTATATCAGCGTCTAATTTTATTTTATTTTATTTTATTATTTATTTATTTATTTATTTTTTTGCGGTACGCGGGCCTCTCACTGTCGTGGCCTCTCCCGTTGCGGAGCACAGGCTCCGGACGCGCAGGCTCAGCGGCCATGGCTCACGGGCCCAGCGGCTCCGCGGCATGTGGGATCCTCCCGGACCGGGGCACGAACCCGCGTCCCCTGCATCGGCAGGCGGACTCTCAACCACTGCGCCACCAGGGAAGCCCCTCCGCGTCTAATTTTAGACTCTCTTCCGCTGAGGAGTCAATGTGAGTGCCTGTGAGCCCGATGAGCACACACAAGTGGGGTCTTGGTTCCTGACCAAGTCGAACACCGGCCCCTCCGAGGGAGCACTGCTGGGTTTGCTGGCCCGGGAGCCGGAAGGGCAGGACTCACTGCATCTCTCCTCCTGTGCTCTGCCCCTCCCTGGCTCCTCTTCTTCCTGCTCTGCATTCCGAGGCTTTGATGCCCCTGCTGTTCACTCCGTATCTCCCTGTTCACAGGAAGTTCTGCCCTCCCATCCCTCTCATCCCCCCCGTGAGTGGAGACTTACCTGCTTTTCTGTTCAAACATGACTCTCCTGCTGTTAGCAGCTGGGCAGCCAAACACCTGTGCCCTGACCTGCTTACCGCCACCCCACACAGCAAGGATGAGCCTGTGGGGTCACACTCCCCCAACCCCTCCATGGGATGAGAGGTGGACACGCCCACCGCCCGCCCCTCCCCCACCCCTCCATGGGATGAGAGGTGGACACGCCCACCGCCCGCCCCTCCCCCACCCCTCCATGGGATGAGAGGTGGACACACCCACCGCCCGCCCCTCCCCCACCCCTCCAAGGGATGAGATATGCACACGTCCACCACCCCTCTCCTCCCCATGACGTCCTCGCCCTGACTCTGGCCGAGCTTCCCTTCATGACATCTTCCTCCTCCTCACCATGTGGTTGCCGGCAGCGTGGCCACTCCCGCGGGGCCCTGTCCCCTCTCCAGCCGCCCAGCTGCTCCCACCTGCGTCCCACCACCGAGGGCAGCGGTCAGGCTGCAGGGTCCCTCGTGCACTCTACACTCGTCAAGCCCCCCACACCCTCTCATATCCCCACCTCGGGCGTCCACACCGAGGATTCCTGCAGCTGGGCAGGTCCCCAGCCAGGGCGAGGGGCGGGCTCCCTCCTCCAGGCGCCCCCATCTCTCCTCACAAGACCCCGGGGTCGACCCCCACTCCTCTCCCCGAGGGATGGGGAGGAGAAAAGCCACCTGCCCCCAGGACTCCCTGCAAGGCAGGCAGGTGTCTCTCCAGCCCCCGCCCCCACCCCCACCCCCCGGCCTGCAGCCTGCACCTCGGCCTTGGGAGGGAGGCGCCCTCCAGCCTGCTGCTCCAGGTGGGGCCTGGGAGCCCACTGCTCTGACTCGGGGCCCAGCTGGCTGGGGAGCCCCGTCCCACGCCCGGGCAGCCTCTCCTCCTTCCCTCTATCGGGTGACAGGTGCGGGAGGGAGACAGCCGTCCAGCGTCCTCCGCATCTGCTCGTCCGGGGCTGGCCTGGCTCTCTGTTCTGGACACTTCTCTCCTCTGTGTGGGTCGCGAGGCACTCTCGGGGCTCCCGGACCCCAGGTCTCTCCCGCGCCGGCTGCAGTGGGGTCCCCGCGCTGGTTCCCCTCCCTCGGAAGCCTGGGCGCCCAGGGTGGCGCTGGACATCTGGTGCCCCGTGTGTGTGTCAGGTCGGGTCAGGGGGGCGGCCGGTGGCGCTTTTAAACATGTTCCGGGTCCTCCCCCCTCGGGTGTGGGCAGGACGCCCAGGTGGAGCTGGTGCAGCGACGGCACTGGCGGGTCGGTCAGCCAAGCCTCGCAGCTCCTGTCCTGCGGGTCCCGGCCCCCAGCGCCCCTGTGAGGATGCTGTGGGGGCCGCCGGGTGAGGCGCTCAGGCCCCACCAGGAGCCACGTGAGGGAGCTTGGAGGCAGAGCCCCTGGTTCCAGCCAAGCCTTCAGAGGACACGGCCCTGGCCGACACTTTGGCCGTGACCTCGGGAGACCCCGGGCCAGAACTGTCCCGTGAAGCCTCTCCCAGAGCCCTGACCCACAGAAACTGTGAGATGATAAGTTTGTCATTTGAAGCCACTACGCTTGGGGTAACTTCTCACGCAACAGCAGATAACCAGTCCCAGCACAAACAGACCCTGGAGACGTTGCAGTTCAGGTCCAGACGACCCTGATAAAGCAAATATTGCAAGAAAGTGAGTCACATGAATTTTTTTGGTTTCCAAGTGCATACGGAAGTTATCTTTACGCTATGCTGTAGTCTATTAAGTGTGCAATAGCATGACGTCTAAAAAAATGTGTACAGACCTTCATTTTAAAATAATGCTGTTGGATGTACTGGGCCTGCGCTCTAGAGCCCACAAGCCACAACTACCGAGCCCACGCGCCGCAACTACTGAAGCCTGCGTGCCTAGAGCCCAATGCTCCGCAACAAGAGAAGCCACTGCAAGGAGAAGCCTGCGCACCGCAAGGAAAGAGTAGCCCCCGCTCGCCGCAACCAGAGAAAGCTCTCACGTAGCAATGAGACCCAACACAGCCAAAAATAAATTAATTAATTAAACTCAAAAAAATAATAAAATAAAATAATGCTGTTGGATGAATGGCGCTGATGGCCTTGCTCGACACAGGCGTGCCACAGACCTTCAATCTGCAAAAACGCGGTGTCTGCGAAGTGCAGTGAGGCCAGGCTGCCTGCACGGACAGGAAGTCCAGGGCCCTGTGCATGTCGGGCTGGGAGAGGAGGTGCAGCTGGAAGCAGCAGCCCCCAGTCTCGGGGCTTAACACACACGTGGGCTTCTTGCTCCCACTGAGGCCGGCTGCGGGCGTGCTCGGCGCCCAGGTCTCAACTGGTGGCGGGTCCCAGTCACCACGGGCCTTGGGCGGGGGGGCGTTGGAGGGCAGAGAACCAGGGCGACGGGTCACCCATGCATGTCACCTGCCCGGGGAGGGAAAGTGCTGGAAACGCCGGGGGCGGCAGCGCTGCCTGCTGCACAGGCCGAATGCCTCTTGTCATTTCGTGGGTTGGGCTCACCTCCCTGGATCCACCCGAGCCTCCTTCGCTTCCCAGAGAACTTCCCTGGTGCCTGCTGAGGCACGGCCTGGGGCCAGGGCCCTTCCCTTGGAGCCAGGGATCTCACGATGTGTCTGCTCCTCCCGTCTGCTCCTTTCTCTCTTCCTGGAGCTCCTGTTACTCACGTCACCTCCCCTGAATCTCTTCCCAAGAATTTCATCTTTTCCCTTGTGATCTTCAAGGCGCTACTTTGCGTCTCAGCACTGACCACCTGTTCTTTCAATTCTGCTGTTGAATCTGTCGCTGGGACCTCATGTTTTAGCTGCAGAGCCATTTAGAGCCATCCTTTGATCTCCTGCGATGCTTTCTCTCTCTCTCTCTCTCACTCTGTCTCTGTCTCTGGCTTTGATAATTAGCTCTGTGGCCAGCTTCTCCTGCAGCCGTTGTCTCATGGGGCAGGTGCTGGGGGTCCTGACGGGGCCTCCCTCTAGATACCAAGCCCCCCTGGGGGCTACTTTTGTGACTGGTTCTGGGGGCCTGGGGGGCCCGTGGGAGTGGACGGCGCAGCAGCTCTACCCACAGGTGGAGGGGAGGGTGCAACAGCCCCCAGCGCCATGGGGACCTGGGAGGATGCAGGGAGGGCTGGGATGTGAGGTGTAGCCGCCACAGGGCCTCTCGGAGGTTTTCTCCCAGGTGCAGGTGCAGGGGCGGGGGCGGCCTAAGCGTGAAGAGGACGGCGTTCGGGAGCTCGGGGCGGGGAGGCTGTCTCTGCAGGACCCCCACGTGGCGCACCTCTGCCTGATGAGCGGTCTCTCCCACCTGAGCAGACACCCGCCCCCCACGGCCCCAACGCAGAGCCCGTTCCTGACCTTGTCTGAGCATCGCCAGCACCGTCCTTGACACAGCTCTCACGCTCAGGCACCGCCCAGCTGCCACCCTGGCCTCTTGCTGGCCCTGAGCCTGGCCGGATGGCAGCAGGGTTCCGACGAGCCCTCCGTGGCCCCATGGCGGGCTTCCAGAACCTGCCGGGGCCAGGGAGGCCACAGACTGCTGCAGCCAGGTCCTTCCTCTCAGGCCTCAGTTTCCCTTTCGTATAGTGGTCTCCATGCCCCTGGCACCCAGATGCTGGCAGCTGGAGACCCTCACAGGTCCCTGACGACCCAGCGCCTTGGAAGATCTGGGTCTGGGGTCTGATGAGGGAGGGGCAGGTCGGGCTGGGTCCCAGGATAGCTGGAGCTGGGCCACCATGAGGCCAACACCAGCCCGGCCCGCAGGGGTTAATGGGCCCAGCCGCCCTGGGGACGAGTGTGGAATCTCCTCCCCGCTCCCCAGGGCCCATTTTCTTCCGAGACTCAGCAGGCAGAGCCGTCACCAAGCAGAGCCGGCTGGCGCAGTCCCTGGGGCTGAGCACTGAGGAAGCAGCGGGCGGCCCTGGGGTGGCGGGTACGAGAGGCCCCGATCCTGGCCTCGGAGTTGCTCCACGCCTGCAGTGGAGGCTGGGTCGTGACACGGCCCTCGGCCCGGGCCCGGCAGTGATGGGGCACTGCTCCCTGCTCTGACCACATGCAGATGAGGGGGTGGGAGAGGCTGATCCGATGCCAGCCTGAAGGAGCCAGTGTCGCCACGGGGGGGTGCACCGGTGCCGCTCCGCCCGTGCCGTGGAGCGTGCCATGTTGACCACTGTGCACTGGCCTCTCTTTACCCGGTGGGCAGGCCGAGGCTCCCTGGCCTGGGGCCCCTGCCTGTGGAGAGAGTGCCCGCTGCCCAGGGCAGCTCCCAGCACAGCCTGGCCGGGCTCCCACCTGAGGCCTCGGACTCCGCCTGGACCCGCCTCATCCCCAGGCCAGCGCCTCAGCGCGCGGCTGAAGCCCACCTCCCTCTCTCCCGACGGCTGCCCTGACCCCACCAGCATCCTCTCTCCACTGGACAGCACTGGGGTCATAGACGCAAATGAGGGGTACATGGAGACGCTGCTGGGCCCACTCAGCCTCCCCAGACCCCAGCTGGGAGCAAACCAAAGGTCCTGGCCGGGCTGTCCTCTCAGGGAGCCCCGGGCACCCGAGGCCTACACCCCTGAGCCGCGCGCTGCCCCAAAGCCCACTGCCCACCAGACCCTACTGTGGTGCCATGCGCCTCAAGGACAGTGAAGAGGCCCCCTCAGCCCCTCCCGTCTGGTTTCCCCAGACCCGTCGACCAGGAAGGGGAAGAGGTGGGGCCGCTGGGAGGAGGCCCTCAGGTGCCCAGAGCAAGGCGGCTGCAGAGGGGCCCCGGGGACCCCTCACTGCTCCTGGACTTCACGTCCACTCCCAGCTGCCACAGCTTGACGCTGCTGTATCACACAGGCAAACGGAGGAGCCTCAGTCTGGGGGCCCAGCTGTCCCTCGGCCACAGCTTCTTGCTCTGCCGGGGGAGTCGCAGGAGGCCCGCACCAGCCTCGGGGAGACGCGGGGCAGCCTCGGGGACGGCACAGGCGCCCGCGAGCGTGCTTTCCTTTGTCTGAACTTCCTAATTAGGCGGCTGTCCCTCTGGGGGCCAACTGCCCACCTACCCACCCAGGAGGGGACAAGGTGCTGGCAGGGGTGGGACAGAGGTGCCTGACCCTTGCCGTAGGGGCCGGCCTCTGTGTAGCCAGCCTAAGAGAGGGCAGAGGCTGGCAGGGCGAGCGGCGCCCCGGGGGCTGAGGGGCTGCGATCCCACCCACCCTTCGTGGCCTCACCAAGAGCGGGGGAGGTGCCGTGCTGAAAGTGGGAACGAGCCCCACCAGCCAGGGCCACGCCAGCAGGAGAGGGCGGAGGATGGGACGCGCCCGTGCGGCCGCAGTGTGAGCTGGGCCTGGGGAGGCACGTGGACGGCCCCGCCCCCACCCCTGCCGGGCACCGGGTCACCCAGGCCAGGCCTGAGCTGGGCTTAGGGTGCTGGCGGCAGGCTGGGAGGGAGGGCCAGGCTGCACAGGAAGGGGCACACCCCCCGAGCAGGAAGTGTCCGGTGAGCCCTCCAGGCCCAGGCCAGACCCAGCCCCTCGAGGTCACGGGGTCTTGCCCAGAATGCGGCGGACCGACTGGCATCGCCTGTGGCACACGTCCCGAGGAAGGGACTCAAGCGGCCCAGCCGCTGCTGCCTCTGCCACCTCTCTGCTCGCGCCACACCCGCCAGGCTCCGCTCGCCTCGGGACACCCCACGGGCCCCCCCAGCCACACCAGCCGCTTACACTCTTCCCACCTTCTGCCTCTGGGCTGCCTCGGGACCACTTTCTTCTGCCCTCTTTTTCACTAATTCTTTCTTCAGCAGCATCTCAAGGTGACTGTTGGGTTTTCAGTTTAGGGGATGACGCTTTGTCATCTCTAGAAATTCCACGCGTTTTTTTTTCAAATCCACTTGGTTATTTTCCAACTCCCATCCGGCCTGTTGGCATTGCTCAGCTGTCCTGTTTGAGCGCGGCCAGCAAACGCTTTTTTTTTTTAGCATTTATTTATTTGGCTGCGCCAGGTCTTGGGTGGGGCACACGGGATCTTCGTTGCTGTGTGCGGGATCTTTAGTTGCAGCATGAGGGACCTAGTTCTCAGACCAGGGATCGAACCCGGGCCCCCTGCATTGGGAGCGTGGAGTCTTAGCCACTGGACACCAGGGTAGCCCCAGCAAACACATTTCATACTCTGGGTCCAAGCACCCGATGGGCACCTGCAGCCTGGCAGCGTTCTGCCGGCTGCTGCCCCTGGTGCCGGGGTTCCCGTCGTGCTGGGCGTTCTGCCGGCCGCTGCCCCTGGTGCCGGGGTTCCCGTCGTGCTGGGTCTGGACTGTGGTCTGTTCACTGACTTCGGAAAATCACGAGGCAGAGACAGTTCCAGGACAAAGGGCATTGGCGTTTGTTTCCCGCAGGCACCTGGGGGCCCAAGTTCGGTACACATGGCTTAAAAGGAAACCGGAAGCTCAGGATCTTTCTGGCTGAGCTCCACACGTGCACCAGGCTGGCGTAAACCGTGACCTGGTTAGCGACCACCTGGTCTTCTCGGCGACCTGTGCACAAACTTACAGGTGCCAGGGCCTTGAACGGCCGCCCCGAGTCCCAGTGTGCCCGACCCGCGGGAGCCAAGAGGCACTCACGGAGCAGCGTCTCACACTCTCAAGTTTTGACCTAATTCCTCGGAACCTCGAGGGCTCTTCATTGCTAAGCGCCTTGACACAATCTACAAAGCTCTGCTCACCTGTTTTCAGTACGGAGCGGATGCAAAGCGCCTCCCTCGCCTCATTTCCAGGAAAGCTTGTGTCAACCACACGGATGCGAACGTGTTCCCCGCCCGCAGGGGCCCTGCGGCGGCAGGACGCTCCCACTGCTCGCACACAGCCCACACCCGCGCCCCCGCGCCTGGCTCTGCGCCGTGGACGCCCCCCTCCCGCCCAGACTCTAAGTAACAAAGGAACAGCACCCGAAGAACAAGGGAGGACAAAACGTTTAAGTTATTAAATCAAATATACAGTGATTCATTTAATATGTACATATTTACAAAAATGCACTTTCACGAGGAGGGGCGGCCGGGGCCAGCAGGTGGGCAGCGGCCTGGTGCCCACGGCAGACGTTGACAGTTGCGAGGGGAGAGTCTGTGTGAAGGCACTTGTCACAAGCTTCAATACTGCCACCGTCCCGGGGAGAACAGAGCAGTCAGGAAGGGCACTTCTGAAAGCACAGTTGAGAGATCTCTGGAGCGAGCGCTCTGGGCAGGAGCGAGCGAGGACGGCAGACTGGGGCGGATGGACTGGCGAGCTGGCGAGGGTCTGCCCACGGGCCTCAGGCCACGCCGACCGCCACGGGCCCCACCAATGACCTCAAGCCCCACTGCAACCGCAGGTGCCACCAACAGCCATGGGCCACGCCGAACATCACAGGTCCCACTGAGAGCCACGGGTCCCGCTGTCAGCCTCGGGTGGTCCCACCGACAGCCATGGGTCCCACTGGCTCTTTGGCCTGGAGCCACTGAGAACCCCAAGTGAGGAATAAAGGAAGATTCTGTAAACAGCGCACCACCTCTGGGAACAAACGCTCAACGATTTGGTGAGAACACAGACATCCTTGCTTTCTCCTGCCACGCGGCGAGTGCGACACACAGAAACGTTACAAAAATAGCAACTACCCGAGAATACTGCGTTGTTTTCCGCCTGACAGTTACCCAATAATTTATACAAGCTTAAAGAAACATAGAAAATAAACATCTGTTTTTTGTTTTTGGTGTTTTTTTTTTACACAAAATAAAGGAACTATGCACACGGCCTCGGCCTCCGGTGGTCCGGCGGGTGGCGTGGCACCCGGCGAGGGGCCCTGGGTCCCGGCCCAGCTGGCGGCCGCAGCCCTACTCCCGGACGGCACGGCACATGGCGCCGCGGCTCCCAACGGCGCGGTTGTCCACCTTAGGGCCTGAGGCCCAGCGGGCCGGCCTCCCAGGCGAGCAGCCGGGGTCTTTGGTGAACTTGCGTGAGAGGAACTTCTCGGCCTCCGGAGCGTCGTCCTCGCCGCGGCCGGGCTCCTCGTCCTCCCTGCTGCCCGCCGGCCCGGGCAGCGCCTCACCCACCCTGCGCGGGGCTGGCGTGAAGTTCTTGCAGGGGAACAGCACGTCCTTGGGGCCGCCCGGCCGCTCGATGGGGTTGCGGATGGGGTTGAGCGGGGCCCACTGGTTGTTGGCGCCCTCCTCCCGCGGCAGCCGGCTCCTCTCTCGCTCTTTCCTGCGCTTGCGGGTCCACCACACGCAGATAGCCACGCACACCAGACACAGCATGCTGAACACGCCGCACAGCACCGACACCAGCAGACCTGGGGCGGGGACGCCGCGAGGGGACCGTCGGGCGGGGGTCCTCTGGCTCCCGGTGGTGGGGAGGGTCCCAGGAGCGGGGCCGGGGAGGGGGTGCGTGGGGGGCTGGGGGCCCCTCGCTGGCAGGTGCAGAGCAGTTGCAGCGTTTTGTGGATTGGGTGGCACGGCCCCCCGGCAGGGCCAGGACAATTCGCAGGCCCTCCCCTCCAAGCCCCACGTGCCTGAAAGATTCCCACGGCCCGGGGGCCGAGAGGCGGCCCCCTTCCTCCTTCTCACCCGTGGCGGAGCTGCCCACGACGACCGTCTCCACCTTGACCTCGGTGACAGCCAGCAGCAGCGAGCTGTTCCCCTGTCGGGTGATGGCCGCCACGATGGCTCGAGCTGCACTCTGGATCAGGCTGCTGTCCGGCAGGTCGCGGCGTGCCGGGCTGAAGGACTGAGGCAGAGGACAGAGCTGAGGGGCAGCGCGCCCGCGTCCGGAGGCCTGGGACCCCCACCCCCGGTGGGACAGCGTGCCTGGCCCCGTGTGCAGCCCCAGGGCACACTGAGCTTCCCGTCCAGGCCAGCGGCTCTCGATCAGCGGCAAGGAGGGATGCGGGTGGCTGTGGTCCCACGAGCAGGGCCGTCCCTGGAGCAGAGTGAGGGGCTTGGGAACCTGCGGCCCCAAGGCTTCCTGGAGGGAGGCTCATCGAAGGGCGGGGGTCGCCCCACGCTGGGCAGTTCACGGGGAGGTGGGTGAGGCTTGCTCTGCACTTTCCTGGTCTGGATCCCCTGCACCTGGGGCTAGGACGGCTGTCCCTGCGGATAGGCTCCCAGCCCCAGCCAGCCACGCCTAGAGTCCAGAGGGTGCCACAAACCCAGCACTGGCCCCCGATGCCGGGGCTCCCCCGAGCCCTGCCGGCACCGTGCGGCCCTGCTGCCCCAACACCGGCACCCAGCCAGCACCCTGAGAAGCTGCCCTGCCCCTACCCCCTTGTCTCTCCCCGCACGCCCCCAGCCACAGCCTCCCCAGACCCCACGGTGCCCGTTTACACTGGGTAGCCACCTGGGCCCCCGAGCAGGGCCCCAAGGACACCCACTCAGCCGAGGGCCCGGGCAGGTGGCCAGGCCCTGACCACACATCCCAAGGCGGCCTGATCCCACGGGCACCCCTGCTGCCACAGACACCAGGGAACACAGCACAGGTGAAGTAGGGAGCCGGGTACAGCCGAGGCGACAGAGAAACGAGGCTTCCACCCACAGTCCCGCCCGCCCCGTCCAGTCGGGCAGGCCCTGGCCTTAGCGCCGCACCCAGGCCACAACTGACCCCCATGGTCTCGAGCCAGAGTCCCACCTGAGGGCTCCCCATCCGGGGGCCCCGGGCTCAGGAGCTTCCTCACGCTCCCTACCCTGCTCTCAAGGGATCCTCCAGCTATACCCCGTCGCTGTCCACCCTGGCCACTCTCCTTCCCTCTCTGGGTGCTGCCTCTGTACCCCGACTCCTGCCGTCACCCGGTGCCTCCCCTGCCCAGAGTCCCAGCTGTGCGCGCCGGCCCCGCGGAGCTGCGCATGCGCCCTGCCCGGCCCCTCCTCCTCCCCTCGCCGGGCTGACAGTGCCTCTCCTGCAGGCCCACCCCGGCTCCGCCGGCCTCCAGCAAGGGCACGGGGAGCGGCCACAGCCCTACGCCGCGCAACTGTGCCGGAGCGGACTCCCAGGTCTGTGGTCACCCCGTGTCCCCAAGTACCTGGGAGCCAGCCTGGCCTGGGCCCTCTGCCCCAGTCCCCGCCAGGCACACGTGCAGAGGAGGGCCCTGGAGAGGGGAGCGCTGAACAAGGGTGCCCACCCCGCCTGCCGGTACCCACCATAGCCACCTCCACCGCGCTGGCCTCTGAGGACGGCCGGTCACAGAGCAGCACAAGCAGGTGGTCCCGGGCCACCGCCCGCGTGGCTGGTAGAGCGCGGATCCCTGAGCAGACAGCACCCACGGTGGTGCCCTGAGCAAAGACGGGCTGCACGTGAGCACGGCCCAGGGACCGAGAATCTGAGGTGTCCACCCCCAGCTGGCACCTCAGGCCGGTGGTGGGACACGCCTTACAGGCTGTCTGAGGGAGCAGAGCAGGGATGCGGGGGGAGTGGGGGGGTACTGGCTCCCACAGCGGTCCTGTGCCCCCTCACCCACGACACAGACCACCACCACGGTCAGGGCGGGGTGGGGTCTCACCCGGTGCTCAGGCCACAAAGACGTAAGGACGGGGATGCGGCCTGAGTGAGAAGTGCCCGCGGAGCTGTGGGCTGCCCCAGCCTCCCTGGAAGGCCACCTTCAGCCCAGGTCCCTGGACAACTGGAGGAACAGGCACCTCGGCCCAGACTGGCCACTCTTGGCCACTCCCCTGGGACCAACACTTCACCTCATCTGAGCGCACTCGGCCAGGCTCCCCAGCCTCCCTGACCCCACAGGCGCCAGGCGGCCAGCAGGGGTCTCGGGCCACCTCAGTGGCCACTGGAGGAAGGATGCAGCACCAGGGCTCCGCAGACCTTCGCGGTGCGCGGTGGACGGCGCCGCTCACCTGGGGCACCTGGTCGCGGTTGAAGTGCAGGGTGAGGCGGGCGCAGTTGTTGTCCAGGTGGCCGGAGCGCGGCCGGCAAGGGGTGCTGGGCAGCAAGGGCTCCTCCGCGCCACACTCCCCCCAGGCCATGCAGGGCGGCTGCAGGCACTGGCCCGCGGCCCTCTCCTGGCACCGCTGCCCAGGTGGGCACTGGGTGCTCAGGGCGTCAGGCCGGCCAGCCAGCAGGCAGGGCTTCCGGCCGCACCACACCTGGGCACACGCAGATGGGACCCGCAAACACACCGGCACCACGCGGGGGAGGGGGAAAGACACGGTCGGGTCAGTGAGTCCCGGGGCGGGGCGGGGCGGGGCGGGGCCCACCCGGGGGACCCCCAGCGCTCCCAGGTTGAATGTGGCACCAGAAGGACACCACCAGAGCAGGGCAGGGCAGGCCCAGGTCTTCTGGAGCCTGGCTCACCCGTCCCCCTCTCCCAGCACCCTCACAGGGTGAGCAACAGGGTCACGGATGAATGACGGGGACCCCAGGGCACTGGACACCCAGCAGGGCCGGCTGGAGAGGCTCTGGGGCAGGAGCCCCCTGTACCTTGCTGCAAGCCCGGCGGCCGTCCAGGCAGCGGCAGCTGTTACAGTCCTCCACCCAGGAGCCCCCATGAGGGAAGGGCACTCCCTGGGACCAGCAGGACCTCCCGGACACAGTCACTGCGGGGAGGAGAGGTGGGGGCAGCCGTGACGGCCGGGTCTCGCCCTGCCCCCCCAGGCACGGCCCTCGCCCATGACGTGCCCCCACCTACCCTCCTGGCACCGCGGGCCGGCCCGGCCAGGAGGGCAACTACAGCGGTAGCCGTTGACCTCGTCCACACACGTGGCCCCGTAGGCGCAGGGTGAGGACTGGCACTCGTCAATGTCTGCGGGGAAAGCGGCGGCTCATCGGGCAGCAAGTGGGAGGAGCAGCTCCCGGCCAGCTGGGGCCTCGGGTTGCCCTGGGGGGCCCTCTGGGCTGGGCCTGGCACCGTCACTGTCACCAGCCCGAGGCTTAAGCACCACCCCCATCTGCCTCTGGGACGGGTGGAGGGGGGCGGCCTCTGGGTACTGAGACCTCGACCCAAACTAGGGTCTGCCCCTTGCCGGGTGGCAGGGCACAGACAAAGGAAACTACGGCTCAGGGTGAGGTGGGAGCAGCTCCGAAGGCTGGGGTCCCACAGCACTGCCCGCCCGGTGCCCCCCGGCCCCTCACTGATGCGGCAGTCAGGGCCTGCGAAGCCCGGCGCACACTCGCAGCGGAACCAGTTGACGCCGTCCACGCAGACACCGCCGTTGTAGCTGCAGGGGAGAGGGTGGGTGTCAGGGGGCCCAGGACAGGCTGAGCTCCCCGGCCAGCCCGCCTCAGGGGCTGCCACTCACCAAGGCAGGGGATTGCAGTCGTTGGTATCTGTGTTTGCGGAAAAAAGAGGACAGTAGGCACGGCATCCACCCGCCTGGCACCCATCCGTGCCGAGCCTGGGGCACCCCAGGCATGCAGGGCGGGAGGATACCGAGCTCCCCAGCCAGCCCACCGTGACCAGGCTGGAGGCTGGGGGGCCAGGGCCGCTCTGGTAGGAGAGCCCGTCCTGGAGGGGACTGGCCTAGGAGGGTGGGGTGCGCGAGCAGGACGCCCAGACCACAGGGCGAGTGGCTGGCGGGAGACGGACAGAGGGCAGAACACGGGAGGGGGCTGGGCTGCGGGGCTCGGGGGGTGTTGGAGGTGGCACGGCAGATCTTGGGGTTCAACGGGACTTTGGTGGCCAAGTGCAAGGGGCAGGTCTGTGAGGCAGGTTCGAGGGGGAACAGGACCCGGAAGCTGTGGGAGAGAGGAGTGGGTCCCACCCACGCCCAAGGGCTCACTGTGTGTGCAGGTACGGCCCTCCCAGCCGTCCCGGCAGATGCAGGAGAAGGAGTCCCCGCTGCCCACACAGGTGCCCCCATTCACGCAGGGGTTGGGCAGGCAGCTGCTGTTCTTGGCTGCAAGGGCGGAGCAAGAGAGGAAGGAGGCGGGGGGGGGGGGCTTTCACCTGGGCTGGGCAGACCAGGTGCTCCACCCCACGCCTCCAACCCAGACAGCAAGGGGCAGGCAGGGCCAGCGTGCCCTCGGGGCGCCTCACCGACCGTGCAGGTGCTGCCCTTCCAGCCCGGGGGGCAGGCGCAGCGGAAGGTATCGCCGCTGTCGTAGCACGTGCCACCGTTGCTGCAGGTGTAGGCGTCACACTGGAACTCACCTGCGGGCACACGGCCGCTCAGGGGGTGCCTGGAGCAGTGGGTGGCATCCCGGTGGGCAGCCCCCAGCGCAGCAGGGGCTCACGGGCACTCACGCGAGTGGCAGGTCTTGCCCTTCCAACCATCGTCACACGCGCAGTAGAAGTCGTTGACCAGGTCGTAGCAACGGCCGCGGCTGTGGCAGGGATCGGGAAGGCAGTCGTTGGGATCTGGGGGTGAGGACGCCGGTCAGCAGGGGGTCACCGGCGCTCAGGGAGGGCTGCCCGGGGGAGGAGGCGCCGGAGCTGGGCCAGGGAGAGACAGAGGGCGTGGGGAGGGCAAGCGTGTGCCCCTCCGCCACACACACACACACACACACACACACACACACACACACACACACACACACACACACACCCGGCTTCCGGTCACCAGCTCGCCACATGGAGCTGGTGACCACCTGGGGCCGCTGAGGCTGAGGTGCCCGGTGACAGGCCACGTGGGGCCCGAGGGAGGGGCAGCACGGCCCACTCACTGGTGTCGCAGAGCTCGCCCTCCCAGCCGCTGGGGCAGAAGCAGCGGAAGGTGTCCACCTCGTCGATGCAGGTGCCCCCATTGCGGCACGGCTGGCCGAGGCAGTCGTCGATGTCTGCAGGAGGCGGGCGTAAGCCAGGTCCCCAGGCCTCCCGGCCCCCTCCCAGCCCCCGGTCCACAGCCACTCACTCTCATGGCAGTAGGTGCCTGTGAAGCCGCTGTCACAGACACAGGAAAAGTTGCCCCCGGGCTGGCTGACGCAGTGTCCATGGGGGCCACACACGCCGGAGGGGGCCACGCGGGCCACCCTGGTCCCCGCCTCGAACCCGCAGCCATCGACCACTGCCACAGAGATGGGAGGGGTCAGCCCCACCTCTGCAGACCCCACCCACGCCCTCAGGCCCCGCCCACGCTGCACCCACCTCTGCAGGCCCCCCCAGGGCACGGCTCCCGGGGCTCAGAGCAGTTCTTGCCGCCCACGTCTTCGGGGCACGCACAGTAGTAGTCGCCCTCCAGGTTATAGCAGCGGGCCCCGTTCTGGCAGGGGCTTGGCTGGCAGAAGTCAACATCCACCTGGGAGGCGGGGCACCCACGAGAGCCCAGGCCCTACTGTTGGCGCTGGACAATGAGCCAGGCCTCGCTGGCGTCCATACAAGGAACCCCAAGGTCCAGGCCCCACCTGGACTAGACAGCCAGGCCAGGCCCCTCCCACCACCCTCGCCTCCAGGGCAGCCCTCTTCCGCTGCATCCGGCCTTCGCCCCTCCTACTGGCAGGAAGGCCAGCTATCGGGCCCCCCTCCCCAGCCACCAGGGCCACCCTGAGCCCTGTCCGCGGGTCCTTCCCAGAAGCATCACCGCCAGGCTCCACGGCGCTGGACAGGACCTCTATCCTGGGCCCCAGGAAGCCTGCTGCTGGCCAGGAGACCCGCCCCTTGCACCCCTGCAGCCCCACTAGTCTCCCCTGCAACGGCCAGGGCAGGTCAGAGGGCGGTGGGTGCGCGAGCCTCTCCTCAGACCCGCGTGTGGCACCCCCACCCCACCCTAGTGCCCCTCTTTCAGGGGCCCAGGTGCTCCAGCCACTGTGGGAATCAGACAGACAGGGCTTGGGGCAGCCGGCTGACCGGCCAGGGCTCCCGGCCCACCCCACCAGGAGGGGCTCATCGTGACAAGCAGTGACCCTGCGGCCCCGCTCTGCCCCTGCCCAGAAAGGCAGCCCGGACTCTCTGCAGGGCCGACGACAACTGTGGCCCCTCTTGGCCACTCGGACGGGCCACCCGGGCAGCAGCTGGAGGAGGGGGAGGCAGGTAGCACACGCAGGCCTCACCTCGCAGAGCGGCCCCGAGAAGCCCTGGGGGCAGTGGCAGCGGAAGCCGTCGACCAGGTCCTCGCAGAGGCCGATGTGGCAGGGGCTGCTGGCACATCCGTCCAGCTGGCGCTCACAGTGCCGGCCCCCGAAGCCCCGTGGGCACACGCACAGGTAGCCGTTCACCAGGTCCTGGGGGGAGTGGGGGGAGCGGGGGGGTGAACCTCCTGCAGCCGCCCCCGCAGGCGGCTCCCCCGACGCTCCCTCCACGTGCGCGCACGGCACGGACCGGCCCTCACCTTGCAGGTGCCGCCGTGCTGACACTGGCCCCCACAGTCGTTGACGTCTGCGGGGCAGAGGCACTGTTACGGCTGGGACTCCCTCTCCCCCCAGCCCCGCCCACCTGCGCCCGCCCACCCGTACTGACTGATGTGACAGTCGGTGCCCTTCCAGCCCGGGATGCAATCACAGTAATAGCCACCAATCAGGTTTTTGCAAGAAAAAGCATTAAGGCACGGCTTCCCTTCACACTCATTGGCGTCTGTGAACGAGACAAGGGCAGCGATGGGGCCCAGGCCCCACCCGCCCCGGCGCCTGCAGCAGCCGCGCATGCCCAGTGCACAGCCCACGCACACACGCGCCCCGCGGGCCCCTCACCCAGCTGGCAGGTGGCTCCCGCCCACTGCTCAGGACAGATGCACTCGAAGCCGTCCACCTGGTCCACGCAGGTGCCCCCTGCCGCACACGGGTTGGAGGTGCACTCGTCAATGTCTGCAGAGGATCAGAAGAAGAGGTGTGGGGCGGGAAGGAGGGACACGGGCCTGGCTCTTCCTGTCACCCCTCCCCTGACCACTGCCGCCCACATGGACGCGGCCACTCCACCCCTACCCTCCAGACCCCTCAGATGCCAGGCTGAGTGCCCCAGAGGCACTGGAGTGGGCACTCACCAAGCGCACAGGTGGGCCCGCTCCAGCCGGATGGGCAGTGGCACTCGAAGCCTGAGGGCACCTCGTGGCAGGAGCCCCCGTTGGCACACGGGTTCGAGGCACAGGCGTGCTCGGCTGTGTTGAGAACCACGGGAAGTGGGTGTGGCGGCCCAGGGCCCCTCCTTCCTCCCCAAGCCCCCAAGGCCCCGAGGTGGGAGCGGGGGGGTGCCTGCCACACAAAAGGCCAGAGTGGTGGGCCCAGCCAGCTCCCGGCCCCGACGTACCCCGCTCGCAGTTCTTGCCCGAGTAGCCGTCGGGGCAGGCACAGCGGTACTGGTCAGGCTCCGCGTTGATGCACGTGCCCCCGTTGGTACAGGGGTGGTGGCTGCCGCAGTAGTTCAGGTCTAGGGCCAGGGGTGGGCGCTCAGGGAGTAGACCGAGCCCCTCGCTCCCTACCTCCCCGAGGCGCCTACCTGGGGCCTCACCACCCCCGCCCCTCGCCCACCAGGCACACCTTTGTTGCAGAGCAGGCCGCCCCAGTTGGTCTCGCAGCTGCACTGCCAGGGCTCCACACAGCTGCCGTGCACGCAGCCCGGGTACGGGACGCACTCGTCACAGAATCTCCCCTGCCAGCCATAGCTGCACCTGGGGAAAGCCGAGGGCCGTGAGGCCACGTGTGTAACAGTGGACCCCAGGAGCTTTGGCCGCTCCCAGGGTGGCTTGGGGACACGGGCGCAGAGTCACATGGGCCGCCCAGGGCCGGCAGCCTCAGCCTTTGAACTGAAAAGGGCCCCGGGCCAGGCGGGGGTTACGGTCCCGCCGGCCAGCCCGCACCGTCACGGCACTCCCGGCCGCTGGCCTCGCACGGTTGGCCGCAGCTGTCCAGTCACTCCTCCCGGAGCTATTTTGGGACTCACCCCAAGCAGGGCCCCGAGAGCAAGCGCCAGGAAAGGAAGGCACTGCCGGGACCCCAGGAATGAGAGGGCCAGGTGCTGCCAGGCCCGCGCGGGCCAGCGGGGCGTCAGGAAAGGACTCCTGGCCTGGCCCCAGCCGGTAACCGTGGGCGCAGCACGTGACCTCACCTGGGACTCAAGGGCAGTAACTTCTCTCTCCACGAGGCCCAATCACGGGCGCATCTCACAGATGGGGACACTGAGGCCCACAGGCCGCCCCAGTCCAGCCCTGAGAGAAGCCAGGTTCAGGGCAGCCCTTGGGCTAGAGTCACCCGCTCCCCGGCAAATGGCCTCAAAAGGCCTGTTGGCTGCAAGGCCACGACCCTGAGGCCTGGCCCTGCCTGAGCTGTGGGCCAACGTCCTCTGTGGGAAGTCCTTCAGGAGGAGGGGCAGAAAGACGCCCAGGCCATCAGCGAGGGCCGGAGCTCAGCCAGCCGGGGGCACTGCTCTCGGGGGAGAGAGACCAGCACCCTGTGCTAGACGCCCCGGGGCCCGGCGGGCTGCCCTTCAGGCCCTGGATGTGACCCCCAGGGGACCCTCCCTAGAACTTCGTCCTGCAGGAGGGAGTGACGTCCGTGCCATCACCCACCACGTGGATTTATTTTTGGAAAAGGAAAGAGCCACGGCCCTTCCCGGGCCGCCCCCGTGGCCCACGGCACCCAGCAGGGACGCTGGCCAGCTCAGCCAATGCAGGACAGGGAAACCAAGGCCGGTGAGAAGGGGCTCCTCCGGCCCCCCGTACCCGGGGGTGGCGTGCGCGGTGTGTGTGCCGGCCTGGGCCACACGCCCCCATCCACCACCCTCCCTCCGGGTGACCCCTGCCAGGGAGCACGAGGGTCCCTCGGGCGCGCTCTCGGCCCTGGGTGGGGCAGCCCTCTCCACGCCCCCCCTACCCCAGCTTTCCTGGCCCCAGAAGCCCAGGGAGGAGACGGCAGGAAGGCACGGCCATCTCCGCAGCATCCGGTGGGGGTTTGTCCTGCGCTGAAACCTGAGCCCTGAGCCACGGGCGGCAGCTGGGCCTCACCCGCAGGCCAGGGAGAGAGGCGGCTAGGGCTCACCTAGAGCCTCTGTCCCAAGCGTCCCACGCCGCACCCCCCGCCCCCTCCGCGCCTTCCTGCACAGCCCACACTGCAGTGGAGGGCGGGCCTCTCCCACCCTCCTCCCACCCGGCTGCTCCGTCACCGGCGACCCAGAGCCGCTAGCACGGCCCTGCTCCATTGTGCTCACGACCCAGGTGGGGACCCGTCTGCCCGGAGTCCCAGGGCTCATGCCCACCACACAGGTCACAGGGCAGGGCTTCAGGGGAGGGCCCTGCCCAGGGCAGGGAGCAGTGCTGCACTCCGTCTCCCACCCAGGATCTGGTTCCTGGAGGTACCTGTCCCTCAAGACATGAACCCACCCTGGGCCAGGCCCCAGGTGCCCTCTCACCGGCACTGTGCTCCCCACGCCACTTGGAGATCCACTCAACTTGTCTGAAACCTGGCAGAGTGAGTGGCCGGGTGGGTGCAGCCCTAGCCCCCTGCCTATCCCTGGGCAGCCTGCCCGCCTCCCTGCCCTGGGACTGGCGGGTCTGCTCCACATGCCACTTCCCAGGCCAAAGCCACCACGGGACGAGCGGAGGGTCACCCTCGCGTCCCGGCCCCGGATCCCAAACACTGCCCCCCCCCCCCCCCCCCCCCCCGTCCACACTCAGCGGGGGAGTCACTGCACTTCCCTGCTTAGCGTCCTCTCCTGAAAAACACACCTGGGAGCAAAGCCGCCCTCCAGGGGTTCCGGGATGAGTGAGACCCCAGGCTGGGGCACAGGCGTCACTCCCCGCACCTGCGCATCTCTGCCAACGTGCAGGCCCCTCCCGGGGGCTCGCCCCTGAGCACCCACCTGGTCCCCCAGGCCCAGCTCCCGGGCCATCCTCACGCACCCGCGGAGCCCACCCTTGCTCACACACCCTAGAGAGCCCTGCTCTAAGCCCTCCCGGCTCCGAAGCCTGGCCCCGCCCCTCCAGCTGTCCCAACCCCCGCTTCTCTGCCCACTACCTGGCAGGACTACTCCTCCCTTCCCACAGCCACCAGACCCTGCCCAAGCCGGCAACTCTACCTTCCCCCCAATCAAGGTCTCCGATGGCCTCCCCTGTCTGCATGAGGCTGCGGGGAACCCTCGCTCTCTGGTTCCCTCTGACCCCCGGCCAACCCTGTGTCACTGCCCAGTGGCCTCTGCCAGCTCATCGTACACTGTCACCAGCAGGAGGCTGGGACCGGCTCCTGGACCTCTTCTCCTCTCCAACTGCCCCCCGGCGGCTGTCAGCACCGCCCGTGTGCCTCAGGGGCCCACCCGTGTCTCGGGCCAGGCCTCTCCCCACAAACCCGGGGCAGGGCAGGGCGGGGCACCTGCTGCTCTCACCCCTGCCTGCTGCACCTGAGCCCATCCCTGTGTCCAGTGGCACAGGGTATAGAAGGCTTGGGGTCCTCCCCGATCCTCCCCGCTTCCACTCCAGGACGTCTGCAGGACTGCCCACCCTTCCACCTCCCACTGGACCGTCACCATCACACACCCCCTCCCCAGCCTGGCCCCTCCCACACAGCAGCTGCTCTGGTCCTTCCATCCCACCTCGCTCAGCTCCAAACCCTGCAGCAGCACCCCCTTCTTTTCTAGGTCCCCCCCACACTCACCACCCTCCCTGTCCTCCACCCACAAGCACAAGCCGCTGTGCCCTCTGCACCTCCTGTGCTGCAGCCACCTGCCCTCGGGTGGCTCTCTGCCTCCCGTGTAAGACCGTCCCAACCAAGTTACGTGAAACGGCCCTGGCCGCCCCCTCCCCAGGCCCCCGCACCCCTGTCCTCGTGGGGCTATCACTGTTGGGCACGCCCAGGCTCTGAGGCCACGTGCGTCCCTGTGCCGATTATAAGCTGCGTGGGAGCAGGGCCCGTGTCCCCACTCACTGCGGCCCCAACACCCAGCTCCCCAGCACCGCGTCCACAGCAGGCGCTCAGCCAAACCCTGCTGAGGGAGCAAGTGTG
Source organism: Phocoena phocoena (assembly GCF_963924675.1). Lineage (NCBI taxonomy): Eukaryota > Metazoa > Chordata > Mammalia > Artiodactyla > Phocoenidae > Phocoena > Phocoena phocoena. Next base: position 387,057 of record NC_089220.1, on the reverse strand, counting down.
CCTGGAGAGCAAAGAAGGGGCAGCGCCCGGCACCCACTCACCTGCACTCCCCAGGCACGGAGCATCCCCCGTGGAGCAGGTTACATCCTTGCTTACACACGGCTGCAAAGAGAGAGATCAGAGAGGCGCCGCTGCTGCCAGCCATGCACGGGCCCCCACAGCCCTGAGGCAGGCACAGGGTGGGGGTGGGGGGCCTCCGGGTGGCTCCCCGCACAGCCCTCCACGCGGCCCTGCACAGCCCGCTCACCCTCCTTGCACTCCTTGCCCATCCAGCCGTCCATGCAGGCCTTGTTGCCGTACTGGTCGCAGGTGTAGTGGCCGAAGAAGTCGTTGCGCGGCCGGCAGAACTTGTTGCAGGTGGCGCTGTAGTAGTTCTCGTCGCAGCGTACGCGGATCTTCAGCTCCAGGTGTGCCACGTGGCCGCTGAAATGCAGGCTCTTCCAGCGGTCCTCCGGGTTGATCATGCCCGCGTGTGACACCCGCTCGATCAGCAGTTCCTCTTGGGGGGGCGGCAGAGTCAGCCGGCTCAGCCACCACACCCCCCTCGGAGGCGCACAGCCTGCCAAACCACGCGGCCAGCGGCCTCAGGCCACAGAGCCGGGACAGCAGGGCCACCGCAGGAAGCGCGGGGCTAGAGGGGCCTCCTGCCCCGCTAACGCAGGCGACCCCGCCTGTGCCCCGCAGCCCGCGGCCCTGCTCCCACCGGCACCCCCACCGGGCACCACGCCCACCCCTCACCAGTGGACGTCGCTGGCCACCCTCCCGCCCCTGCCGGGACCCCTTCTCTCTGAGGGCCTTCCCTGCAGCAACCGCACCGCTCACTACCGCTCATCTGAAAACAAGCCTCTCTCGGCCCCGAGCACGCACGGATCCAGCGACCCGATGGCTGGGCCTCCCTTCAAACCAAGCTGCCGCGTGGGCGGAAGCGCCCTGAGCTGGCAACCACAGGCGCCGGGCTCGTGGTACGTCTCTCTATACGCTCGCACCAGTTCGGGGAAGTCTGCAATAAGAGGCTAAGGATCCCGTGCACCCCCCCACCCCCGAGCTACAGGAGAGGCCAGGCCCCTCCCTGAAGCGTCTCTCCCTGGGCCGACCCATCCCCGCCCTCCTCCGGGGAACACTCCTGCCTTGGGCAGCCTGTCCCCACGCCCGCCCAGCCCCGCTGACCGCCGCTTCCAGCGGCCCCTCTGCGTCCCCACAGCGTCGTCACCTGTGGGACCCAGGGGCTCGGTCTGCCTCGGCATTCAACTGCCCGCGTGACACTGCCCCCAAACGCAGCATGTCCAAACTGCGCTCCGGCCCGTCCGCAAGACGGCTTCTCGGCCCTGCGGCTGCTCAGGCCACCCCCGCCCGCTCTCACCACGTCCAACCCACCAGCAAGCCCCATGCCTTGGCCTTCAGAGCGACCGGAGCCCCTCTCACCCCGCAGGCTGCTCCTGGTCCCAGCACCCCCAACCGCCACCTGCGTTCACACAACCGCCTCCTCAGCCATCTCCACGCCGGTCCTGCAACCCGCCCTCCAGCAGCAGCCTGAGCGACCCCGCTCCGGGAGAAAGCCAGCCCACGAAGCCTCCGCGACCTGACCCTGGCCTTGCTGGCCTAATCGCTGCCTCCACCCCTGCCACGAGGGCCCCATGCTCTTCTCCAGATGCATCGGGCTCACTCCTGCCTCAGGGCCGTGCACGCAAATGCTCTTCCTTGTTTGTCCAAGGAAAACCTCTCTGCCCCACCACCACAGGGCCCCGCAGACGCCCTGCAAGGTCGGCCAGCCACCAGGTGAGCCTGCGGGGGAGGGTCACCAAGCCCCAAGTTCCAGGGCAGGTGGGCAGAGGGGGGCTCAGAAAGCCAGAGAGAGCTCTCGGCAGCGAACCACTCCACTGCGCCACTGACCCGGCCTCAAAAGAACAGGCTTGGGTCTTCAGCAGGAGGCTACGGGAGCGCTGGGGAGGCCCAGGTGCGGCCCTCGGCCCTCAGTGAGGACACACGCCCATCAGAACAACACAGAGGAAGCTGAGGCTGGGGAGGAGGGCAGTGCACACGCAGCTCAGCAGATCACAAGGGTGGCAGAGCTTCCTCGCAGCCAGGGCAAAAAGGGAAACAGCACAAAGATCCTCAGGGTCTTTCCTGCCACGTGGGCCTTTGTCCCCAGCAGGCAAAGGACCAGGAACCTGGCTAGGTGCATCTCCGTGAACGAGGGGGTCAGCCTCCCAGTGCCCTGAGGGAGGCCCTGCAGGCAGCGGTCCACCCAGCCGGGGCTAACTCACCATCTGGGGTGGTGTCATTGTCCCAGTCCCAGGCCTCCACGATGAGGGTGAAGGAGCGCTGCGGACACAGGGAGGGGCCCGTCAGGTACCCGAGGCCCTGCCCCAGCCCAACCCTCCCACCACCACCACCACCACCACCACCACCATGCCTCGGCCACACCCCCACTTTATCCCTCGGCTCTGAGGAGGGGTCTCCTCAGCAGACCCCGAGATGACCCCCTGGAGGAGGACTGCCCCTCCGGGTCATGAAGGCTCAGGGGGTGTGAGCTCGCGGCTCCCGCAGCTTCGTGGCCCACCAGCGAGCCTGACCGGCTTGGGTCAGGACGGAGAGAAGGGAGAGTGACCCAGACAGAGCAGCGGGCAGAAGGTGGGCACAGCTGGAGCAGCTGCAGACAGGGGTGCCAGGTGGCCGGGGACCAGAGGGGGTTGAGCGGGAGGCCCCTCGGCAGCTCACAGGGGCCCAACCCACCGTGGGGAACAGCAGGTCCCACCCCCAGCCTGCCCGGGAGGGACGATGCCCCGTCACCAGGCCACGGGACGGCAGGGGCAGGCCCAAACGCTGGTGCCGCCCCCCCACCCCCCACCCCGGGACACAGTAAACGTCTGCCCCACTAGCCTGCCTCACCCAAGACCCAGAAAGCGGCCCCTGCTGCACAGATAGGGAAACTGAGGCCCAGGGACTGTCCAAGGCAGCCTCAGCCTATGCTCTCTCCCCCTCCCTGCCCCCAAGACCATCCGGCCCTCGGGCACCAGGCAAGTGATGGGGTGAATGATGGGCTGACATCACTGAGCAGCCCCAGGACACCACCGCCCCGCCTGCCGTGAAGACAGCCAGACGCTCCCGGCACAAACTCGCGCCTCGCCTCACCCCTCCCTGCCCAGCTCTTCCCCAGCAGGGACCCTCCGTGGCTCCCCACTCCATGCTGCTCGGCCCCCTCTCGGGCCAGCCACAAAGGTGCCGACTACCACCCACCCTGCCCTAGCCCTACCCGGGCTGGGGGCTCACAGGACAGGGCCATGTCTGGGACACGGGCTGGCCGGCTTCCTGCCCGAGGGCTACTGCCCTGGGGAGGCCAGACGCCTCCCCACCCTCGGCACCCCCATCTCCCAGCCCCTGCAGGCTGGCTTCTTCGCCCCTGCAGCTGCCTGCCGGCACCCCACTCCACTCAGCCCTGGCTCTGCCGTCCCCCACATCCCGGCCCCAGGCAGCTCCCCGCGGGCTGCCTGCCACATCCAATCGCACGCACAGCCCCTGGACACCCAAGCGCGGTCCTCCCTCAGAGACCCTCCTCTTGTCCCCTACCCCGTGCCTCCAGCTGCCCTTCCTCTTCCCGCCCCTCCCACGACACGGCCTCAGGGCCCAGGACACACGTGCCCACCCTCAACTTCGCTCAGCTCACCTACGCCGCTGCCCCTGCCCTGAGCCCAGCCCCCCCGCAGCTGTCTCCCAGACACCCCTGGACGACCGGCAGGAGTTCATGCTCACAGCCGCCACCCTAGGACCCACACCCACCCAGGAAGCATGGGCGGGAAGCAGGAAACCACCCTCCATCCTTCTAGAAGCCCGCCCCCCGCCCCCGTGGAGCTGTCCCCAGGCTCTCAATCCCACCTCTTCAGTCTCCCTGAAACCCATTCCCTCACTCCTGCCACCGCCCTCTGCCAGGCCATCAGGATCCGTGCCCAGGATGCCCATCTCCACCAGAAGGGCTCCCGGCAGACACTGGGGCCTCCACACCCCCGTTCACAGGAGCCCCAGTGACCCCCAGGGCTCTGTCCACATGTCCCCCACTGCTCATCCCTCTTGGGGCTCCCCGTGGCGTGCGCCCTCCTCACAGGTACCCAGCATGCCCACCCTGCCCCTGGGCCTTTCCACACACGGCTCCATCCCACTGCCTGGAATGCTCCCGGCAGACGGGTGAGTCAGCGGGGCACGGAGCTGCTGTTCTAAAAGGGGGTCAGGGCAGGCCGCGGAGAGGGTGCCTCTGGGCTTGAGGCTGCAGAGTACGGGAAGGAGCCCTGTGGCGGGGCCTCGGGCTGGAAGAGCAGGGATGTGGGAACAGGGGTCTCAGAGTCAGACGGTGGGGCTGCCAGCCCCTGTGCCAGTCTTGGTGCTAACGCTTTGGAGCAAAGTGGGTGGCTGCCAGGTGGGTCTGAATGAGGCCAGAGACCAACGGGGCTTCAGCAGTCGTGCTGGCCACCTGGCAGAACGGGCTATAAAGGACACAGGAGGAAGCAAGGAGTTGACACGGGCTGCGCCCAAGAGGGCGGGACCATGGCGGTCAAGGCCCCCAGTAGGGCAGGGGGAGGAACGCCCCAGGCCGGGCTGCCCATCCCACAGGGCGCTCACCCCTTGGGGCAGCCGGAGTCCACCTCCCCACACCTGGGCTTCGGGGAGTAGGGAGCGCCTCCTGGCTCCCAGGAAACCCCACGCCAGCCACTCAGGTAGGATTACCGCCACCTTCGCCAGAGCCCAGGGCTCCGGTTACCTGCTCCCGCGGGGACATGTGCTGCCCGCCCACCCGCAAGGGCCCCACCGCCCGCCAGCTGGGTTCCCTACACCTGGACGGCAGGAAGTCATCCAGAGAGAACCTGAGCCACTGGGTGGGGCGGCACCTCCTCTCCTCCTCCCGACTGGCCTCTAGGACTCAGTTTCCCTCCTGCAAATGGCAACCTTTCGTTCCACTGCTGCTGCCTTGTGGGTCATGGGCCCGGCAGGGCTTTGTCAACCCCAGGTCTCTACAGAACAGGAAAAAGGCAACAGGCCTGGACGGGAGGCCTCGGAGGGCACACTGTCATCCCAGGGACCGGGCTGGGGGGTGGGTGCCTGGGCAGGGTTGATGACAGCTAGGGGCCGGGGGCGGGTTCCTTAGGAAGCAGGCAGGAGAACACCCCTTGCCAGGCACAGTTGGGCCACCAGCCTGCCCAACCTCGAGAGGCCCACCCAGCCGGCTGGCATTAGTCCCTGAAGACCCAGCCACACCTCTTCCAGGAAGCCCGCCCTGACCTACCCACACCAGAATCCCAGCCCGACCACGGCCTTCTTCCTGGCCCACCCCCAAGGCTAGGTCCAAACCCTTTGTCTGACCCCCCAGAAAGGATGATGGGGCAGCCGCCCACAGACATAGAAATGGCACAGGGCAGACGTGGGGCCGGATGTGCCACACCCCACGGCCCAGGACACCCCAGGCCAAGAAGGCCTAGCACAGACCCTGGACCTGCTGCCCTGGCTCCTCTCCCACAGCACCCTGCATCAGCGCCCGGCCCCCCACGGAGCAGAGCTTCACGCCGGCGCCAGGAGCTCTAAGCACAGATACGTTTCCTGAAACCCGAGCTTCAGAAAGGCCCAAGCCTCTGCCTCCATTGTCACCCGACAGGGAGGAGAGGGGGCCGCCTCCCCTCAAGGCGCTGGGCCCCGGCACCCCCGCAGGAGGAGCGGACCGCAGGCCTCCCCACAAGGGAAGCCAGACACCCACACTCCGCACCAGGGACCAGACAGGGCCTTGCCTGGGCGTGCCCCTCCCACCCCCCTGCGGGCCGGCAGCAGCCCACGGTCTCACGACACCTCATCACACGCACGTTGCAGGGCTGCAAAGCCCACAGTCAGGTCGACCCTGGTCACACCAGGCTCATGGTAGCCTGGGGGATGAGGACGCCAGTGTACCTGGCTCAGGCCTGAGGATTAGAGATGCCTGTCTCCACCAAGAAACCCCTCGCTGGCCCAGCCTGCCCTCAGCCAGACACTACCCCTGAGAGGCTCCCTGAAAGCCACAATCCCTCCAAGGAGCCGCTGCCTACACCCCCCAGCAAGCTCCTCCTTGCCACACTGCAGCCTTGCTCCCCAACCCACCTCTCATGCCCAGGGACAAAACCCCCGCCCATATCCAAGCGCTCCACTGGCCGGTGCAGCCCTCCCGGTGTCCCCACTTTGCCCGAGAGCCCCGCCCTGCTGCCCCAGTATCAAAGCCTTGACCAAGACCCCTGAAGTACAGGGCAGGTGACGGCACGGAGCAGGTGCAGCCTGCCAAGCCCCACCTGGGCAGGACCCCAGGGTCCCAGTGGGAAGGTATGGAGAGGAAGGGGGCAGAGGAGGCCCCGGGAGCAGTGTGGGGAAGGGGCCAGGGTCCACGTTAGCTCCCACCCCAGTCCCCAGCTCCTTGGGGGTCGGGAGCACACGGAGGGTGGTGCCACACACCACCCAGGGCAGCTTAGGTGCTCCCAGGCGCAGACCTTGGCCTGGCCCACCTTGGGATGGGGGCTCGTGCCGCTGACAAGCCCCCTTGGCAGTTGGACGTGGGGGGGCTGGGCCCTGTGTCCACATCCCGGCAGACCTCCCCCTTGGGTGTGCATGCCCCCGACTGGCCCAAGTCCCCTGCCCACCCCTGAGCACGTCACAGACCCCGCAAGGGACTCCGGCCTCCTGCTGGGCAGCCAGCGAGGAAGCGGGGAGACTAGGCCAGCCGGAAGGCCAGGCTGGGCACTGAGCCCTGCAGCCCTGTCCCCCGTCCACAAGCCCACACAGTTGCACCACGCGGCCAGGTCCCAGGACCTGCTCTGGCCCACGAGCTCAGGTTGGCTACACCGTCAGAAACGGGATCAGGCCCAGGCCCACCTCGGTCCTCCTCACGACTCCAGCTTGGCCTTCACGAGCAGCCACACCCCATCTGTGCCACCATACACAGTCACCCCCTCGAACCCACAGGGCTCGCTCCAGGAGAGGGACCCTCGACCTGTGGGCCAGCTCCTGGGGTCCCAGCTACCAGAACGTAAACCAAGTAGGCAGGTGTGGCCTCTAACTAGGCAGCAGGACCCCTCACTCAGGGCCCCCGATGCCACACTGCACCTCCATCGGCCAGCCCCACCTGGCCCTTCCAACACCCCCAGTGGCCACCTACCACACCCAGAGAGAACTCACGCGTGCACACCTGCACACACACGTGACCAAAAGTGGCCTCCGCCCTGCTAGCTACAGGCCAGGCGCTGGGGCCGACACGGCATCACCTACCTCCTGCAGGGGACCAGCGGGACGCATACAGACATCCATGGGGCCGGATGAGGAGAGAAGAGGCAGGCCTCACACCCAGGCTGACCCCACCTTCCTCACCTCCAAGACCCTGGACACGCCCCTCTCCAGAAAGCTAAGCCCGACACCAACCTGAAACCACAGGCGGTAGACAGCACAGGGACCCCGGCCCATGCGGCCAGGTCAGGGTGCCCCAACCAGGCCTGGGGCAGCGGCGGAGGGGGGCGTTCGGGACTGGCTGAGGGTCACTGGGGCAGGCGCAGACCAGCTGCCGGCCCTCCCCCTCCAGGGGCCTGGGTCGGGTGCAGGAGGGCGGCTCCCCACACCCGTGCACCTGCAGCCACCTTCAAGGCCCTGCTCACACCCCTACTCCAGGGTCCTGAACGGGAGCCCTCCCACCTGAAGCCCCGAGGCAAGGCCCGGCCCCCTCCTCGGTCCCCAGGGCACCAAACGCAGTCCTCACTTTCTCCGGTCAGGGTCAAGGGCCCTAGTGGGCACACTGGGTTCCAAACTCGCCCCAGCTCAACTCACCCCAGCTCACGGGATGGAGCTGGACTTGCAGCAGGCAGAGGCAGTGTGGCCCCAGGGCTGCTGCCGGCCGAGCGGAAATACCAGTGCGCTGGCATCGCCGCACCGGCTGCAGCAGGGAGAAGAGGACAAGCGCAGCCCCCCAGGCACACGGCTGCCCCCCAGCCTCACCCCCGACCGGAGGGCGGGCCACCTGCTCCTTCCGAGAGGACCCAGCTGGGGGCAGGAGGAAGGGAGGGGAGCTGGCCCAGGACCCGGCGCCCAGTCTGCAGGCTCCTGCCTGGGGAGACCAGGGCCTGCCCCGTCCCGTTCCACCCCTGGCCGGCCAGTGGGGCCGAGCGCCCGAGGGACACGCGTTGGCCCGCCACATTCCTCCAGGCCTCCCTGCCCCCACGGCCACTGCTGCCAACTCGAGCCGAAAACACATCCTCAGGTAGCGATTTCGAACCGCGCTGGCTCCGGCCCAAGCGCAGATGACAGGCTGCGGGCCCTGCTCAGACCTGCCTGCTGCGCCGCTGCGGGGGCGAGGGGGCTGGGCTCATCCCGGCGCCCGGGGCCTCCCAGGCCGCCCCTGCCGTTTCCACCCCAGGGACACATTCCCCGTCTGAGGCCCCAGGGTCAAGGGAGACCCCAGAGACCAGCCAGGTATGTGGGGGTAGGGCTGTGGCCCCAGAGGGGTGTAGCCAGGGGTCAGGAAGGCGGTAAATAGGACAGGGGAGGCCCCCGGCCCAGACTGAGGAGAAGGTGCCAGCACAGGGCTCAGAGCCGGGTCGGGGAGGAGGGCGTCGGGCCCAACTTCAACCAGCCCGGCCTCAACCTCTCGTCTCTTCCAGAACCGAGACATCAGGTGGACATACTCCTGTCGGCTCCCACTGGCTGGTCCAGCCAAAGGTCCTTAGTCGGAAGGACAGCCTCTCAGTCGGAGCCTGGCGTCCTGCTACAGCCAGACCCACCCCAGCTGCGGGCACCTGCTCCTGCACACCGAGGCCCTGCTTCACAGGGTCCTCTCTCATCCCTGCCCCCACCCAGGTCCCTGCATGCACCACAAAGACCTGGGAGGGCCACATCAGGCAGCAGGAAGCCTTCGCCTGCCCAACCACAGCTCCCTGCAGCCCACGGTGATGAGCCACATCCCTACCAGCATTCTCAGGCCCAAGGCTCCCGCCTGACGGGCCAGCTCCAAGCCCCCTCCCACAAAAGAATAAAACCAAAAACCCAAGACTGCAAGGTGTAAGGAGCCTGACAAAGAATCACTGCACCAGGGCCCACTGAACCTTCCCCCCGGATCTGGGCCAGGAGCAAAGGCTGCCACCAGCACACGTGCCCGAGGTCTGCCCGGGCCCAGGTCCCCCGGTGCCCGCCGGAGCTGCCACCCCCCACCCCCGCCCCCGGGCATCCAGGAAACTGCAGGGCAGGCGCAGGCTGGCCAAGGGCCCAGGCGGCTCCGCCGGGGCCTGCCCCAGACCAGCCCCAGCACGCGCGGCGCACATGCCTCCCCGGCCTGCCCAGGCCCGAGGCGCCTGGCCGCGCCTCCCCACCCAGACAGACACGCGCAGGGCGACGCAGGCACACGCCGCGGGCGGCCGTGCACGCGGGCCGAGGCCACCCCGCCCGGCCGCGACCCCCGCGCGCCCACGTGGCCGGGCGCGGACCCGGCCCCACGGAGCAGGCGCCCAGGGTCCGCCCGCCGCGCGGCGCCCCCTGCCGGCCCCACCCGCAGGGTCCGGGCGCGCGAGGCTCGCACTTACGGCCGGGGCCGCAGGTGCCGGGAGGCCGAGGGGCCGAGGGGCGGCGGGCAGGGCGGGGCCGGGAGCCGGGCGCCGAGGGAGGGGAGGACTGGGGGAGGGGGATGGGGGCGCACGTACCGGCCAGGCGAACTGGAAGGGGATGACGACGAGACCCGGGTCCTGGTCGCCTCCGGCCCGGGCCCGGGCCCGCGCCCGGTCCCCCGCGGCGCCCACCGGCGTTAGGTAGAAGGAGTTGCCGCCCAGCACGGGCGTGGCGCCGTGGCCGTAGCTGCAGGGCCCCGTGGGCGTCACCTTGGCCTGGTACTCCTTGAGGCACACGCGCACGTACGTGTCGCACTCGTCGTGGCCGCAGCCCCCCGCGCGCGTCGTCCGGCCGTCGCCGTCACAGCAGGCGCCGCTCAGCAGCTCCCCGTTCACGTTCCGCAGCGCGCTCAGCTGCAGCTCGAAATAGCCCATGGGCCGCGCCGCCTAAAAATAAGGCAGAGGGAGAGCGCAGGGAAGCGCGGGCCGGGGTCGCGAGCCGGGGCGCCCCGCCCCCACCCGCCGCGCAGCCTCGAGGGCTTCCGAACCGCGGCGCCCGCAAGCGGTGCCGCCGACCCCGAGGGACGGCCCGGTGCGCCCCGTCCGCGCCCCCGCTCACCTGCACGCAGAGCGCCAACAGCAGCAGCAGCTGCCGGGGCAGGCGCCCCCGGCTCCGCGCCCGCATCGCCTCCTCGACCCCGCCCGCCGGCCCGCCGCCGCCGCCGCCCCTGCGCGCCCGGCTCCGGCCTCCCAGTGCCCGCCCGCCCGCCCTCCAAGCGCCGGCAGCAGCGGCAGCGGCAGCGGCAGAGGAGGCGGCGGCGGGCGGGGTCGAGGCGGCGCCGCGCGGGCCCGGGCGGCGGGCGCGCTGGGGCTGCGGGCGCGCGGGGGCGGCGGCGCTCGGGCTCGCAGGGTGCCGCGCCGACCCAGCTCCCTCGCGGCGGCGGCGGCGGCGGCGGCGGCGGCGGGCGGCAGCGGCGGCGGCGGGCGGCAGCGGCGGCGGGTCCCGGTCTCGGCTCTGCGCGCCCGCGCTCCCCGCGCCCGCAGCCAACAAGTTCGGGACAAGACTGACAGCTCGCTCGCCCATTCGTCACCCGCGTACCTGCATATGCATGAGGGGGCGGGGCCGCGCCACGGGGTGGGGCTGCGGGGGGGGGGTGCCGGGGGCGCCCAGGATTTAAAGGCGGCGGAGGACTCCTTCTGCCAGCGCCTGGAGCCGGCGCACGCTTCCCGGCGCCCTCGGGCGGCGGGGCGGCGGCGGCGGATCTACTAAAGCCTCCGCCGAGCCGAGAGAGCGGTGCTGGGCGCCGCAAAGCGGCTTCCCCTCGCCCGAGCCCCGCCGGGTGTCAGGAGCCAGGAGGTGGGGCGCCCCCTGAGGTCACCGCCGTGGTCCCCTCCTATCGGTGCGCCGCCGCCGCCGCGCTGCTCGCGGTTCCAAAGGAGATGCCGCCTCCTGCACAAATCAGGGCTCGGCCCCACGCGGGGCAGGCGCGGCCTGGGACCCGAGCCTGCCCGGCCCTAACTGCGCGACCCCCTTCCCCTGTGAGTGCCCCCATCCGTGCCGCTCCTACCACCTCCACTCCTACCACCTCCACTCCGGCCGCAGGGGGCGCTGCTCCCCTCCCACCCCCCCGGCGCTCCCCTCCCACGCCCCGGCCCTCGCCGCCTCACTGCCGGGGGGGTCAGGAAGCCAGGGAACGAATGTTTCTCCGCGCAGACTGTGTGCCCAGTTCGGTGCTGGTGCGGGGCTCGCCAGGCCATACTTTCGAGGAACGCCCAGGATGGGTGTCGGGGCTTGGGCCGGGCGGGGCGGGGCGGGGCGGGGCGAATAAAGGACGGTAGTGCACCCGCAAAAGGACAAGGTGAGGGCCGCCCAAAGAGGCTCCTGCTGCTGTCCCGGTCGCCAGGCCCCCATATCCCACCCTCTGTCATCACCTTGTTGCCCTCTACCGGAGTAACCTCGCCTCGCCTCCGCCGAGGCTCCTTGTCTCCAAACATCCCAGCCTCTCCCCCAGTCAGCGTCCCCTTCAGGGCTGGAGCTCGCCTTTGCCGTTAGGGATACCGCTTCGGTCCAAAGGGGTCTTCCCGCTCAACCTCCGTAGTAACTGGGCTTTCTTCATTCCCCTGGCTCCTGCGGCCCTGGGCTGGATGCTGGGGGTGCAACCCCTGCCTGGAGCTAGTCACTGCTACAATGTGGGGGGTGGGGCGGGGCTGGAAGCCTTCCTGGAGGAAGAGAGCTTTGCAGGAGGCCAGGTTCAGGGGCAAGGGCAATGGCAGAAGGAACTCAGGAGCACAGACACTGCCCTCTCCCACACTAGGATATGTCGGCGCGGCAGCAGCCTAAGGGGCCTAATGCCCTGGTTTCACCGCCTAGCCTGCGGGTCCAGGCCTCAGGGGCCTAAAGAAATGGGCCTGGCTTTGCTCACTCCAAGCGCCCATCCCTACCTGAGCCCCTCTGTAGGCTGGGAGGGGGCAGGACACAAGCCAGGCACCGCCATGCACAGTGACCCCCACCAAATAAGGGAATGTGAGCTGTGTTCAGAGCCTTCCAGTTGCTTTCTTCCTGAGGGTGGGTAGCGGTTACTGCTGTGGGGACAGGGGTTCCCCGGGGAGAGGCTTCCTCCTCTTTGCTCTGGCCCAGAGACAGTACTGAGTACTGGAGGCTCTGTCCCAGGGGTCCAGGGCTCCAACCCTACCCATGCCCACTGTCCTACACCCACCGCTCTCCTGCACTCATCAAGCAGTGAGCAAGGCTGACACAGCCAGTGGGGGCTGGGGGGTGGGGTGGGCAGAGAACATAGACAAACAATGCAGAACAGCAAACTGTAAGGGTGAGGCATGCAGCAGCACATGGGGAAGAAGCCTGCTAAGACCCAGAGGGCAGGCCAGGGTCAGCCAGGTGAGGGGCTGGGAAGAGCACATGCAAAGGCCCTGGGGCTGAGGAGAACACATGGCCAGGCAGGTGAGGGGCAGAGGGGGAGGCTGGAGGTGGTGGTGAGTGCCGGCTGTGCTGGGCCTGCCTGGCTAGAGTCTTCCTGCTAAGGCTGACGGGAAGTCACAGAAAGCAGCTGAGCTGGGTTGGGCTGCATGGTTGTGATTTACGTTGTCACAAAGACCCCTGGCTGGGGGGGGAGGGGCAGCACAGGGCGAGGTCAGACAGGGAGGCCATAGGCGGCCACGGCCATAGTGCAAACGAGAGGGGCCGGGGGCCGGCCTTTCCGTGGAGAGGTGGAGGAGGGGGGACTTCCAGCGCAAGTGAGAGGCGGAATCTGGAGAAGAGCCCCCCGCCGTGCGCCCCTCCCTTGTCCGACGCTTCCTGCTCCTGGCCAGCTGTGGGAGGAGACGATGGCCTGGACTAGCTCACAGGGCGGGTGGCGGGGCTGACGCTGGGCTTGCTGTGCGGCCGGTTCCAGAAGCTGGCATTTCAGCGGAGGCTCTTCCCCCGCTCAGGGCCGTCTTCGGCATGAAGGCACCAGTGAGGGATGCTCACCCGTCTCAAGGTTCCAGCTCCACCTGCCAGGGGACGTGGCCACCCTGGAGCCCTTCCCACTGGCCAACCCTGCCTCAGGGATACAGGGAGCCCCCGCCCGCCCTGCAACCCTGGGGAGACAGTGGTCCGGCCCCATCTGCCTCCAGCCAGGCCCTCTGGGAATGGGATGGGCTCCCTGCCTCCCGGCCCAGGGAACAGAAACCCCCGCGCGCTCATGGTCCCCTTCCCCCTCCTGCCCCCTAGAAGCCACAGCCCAGACCTAAGGGACCCAGGAGAGGTTCAAGACAGGAAGCTGGCCTCTTGAGGGAAGGCATTGGGGCTGCTGGCAGAGGGGATCCTCCCTCCTGGGGTCCCCTCCTACAGGGATTTCTGCACCCCTTGGGCCAGAGGGCTGGAGATCCAGAGGCAGCCAGGCTCCTGCCTCTTCCCTTGCTGGGCCAGGCTGCCCTGCCTCTTCCAGGAGGACCCCCAGCATCGTTCTGGGGCCCACTGGGCCACAACACCCCTCAGTCTCCCCGCCCCACCTGCCCCCTAACCCAAGGGCTCCCTCTCCAAGCGCCTCACACCAGGCAAGTTCTGGGATGGGTCTCAACTTGTGCCGGACAAGGCAGAGACGAGGTGGAGGCCTCTCCGCCTGGCCAGGGGGCTTCAGGACCAGGCCGGGGTACAAGCTGCTGGGCGTCTGGACAGAGCCGGCTGGGCTCGGGAGCAAGCTGCGCTTCCGCCCGTGTTCTACGGTGCTAAATATAGCGGCCAGGGAGGGGAGTTTCCGGTTACAGCCCCCCCACCCCTGTGCCGGGAAATCAATGCCAGCTCCATTAGGTCCGGCACTGGTGCCTGCTGACCCGCCCCATCGGGCTGCCAAGCAGAGTGCGGGGCTGGACTGCAGCCAAGTCCGCGGCCCTGCCCCCAGCCCCCGCCCCGCCAGGCTGGAGCCTGGCATGCTCCCCAGGGCACAGAGAGCCCCCAGCCCCAGCCAGTACCCACTAGGGGCCCCTCTGAGATGGTGGGCAGCGCCTGCAGCCCAGCTCAGAAGGCCAGCGGAGCTCAGGTGAGTATCAGGCAGTCCGCAAGACACAGGCAGGGTGGGGCGTGCTGCCCTGGGAATTCTCCAGGTGTCCTGGGGCCCGGGGCGGCCCACTAGGCCTCCTCTGGACGCGGCGGAGCTGGGCTGCTCGAGACCCCAGTGCAGCGCGACCCTGCCGGCCCCCTGGACGCACACCCATGCCTGAGTGCCCCTCCCCAGCAGCGTGTCACTGCCTGGCTGGGCTCCCAGGAGGCCCCACCTGGGTGGCCCCACCTGGGTCACAGCCGGCATTTGCATACAGGTGATGCTGCTTGAGTGGGCCCCTTGGGCGCAGCTGTCCCAAGGCAGCCTCGAATGCCAGGCTCGGGGGCTGTTGGCACTGAGCCACTCCCGGCGGGGCTCAGCCACACACACTCCGAAGGCCAGCAGGAAGGAAAGTGCCCGCCTGCCTGGGCTGGGCCTGGGGCGGGGCAGGGGGCACAGGAGGGCAGGGTGACCTCAGCCCCGGGGAAGTGCCCCCACCTGACAGCAGGGTCTCAGCGGAAGCCAGGGCAGCATGTCCTGCCTTGGCATCCTCTACCATTCCAGCCCAGGGTCCAGTCCCAGGGGACGCTGGGCACAGGGCACGAAGTCAGGTTCACGGCAAAGCTCCCGGTCACTCCAGCTCCCCAGTCCCCACCTGCCTGCCGGGCAGCATCCCCTGGACACCTTGCCCTCTCCAGGGTCAGTGGACCATGACCCAGGCTGCCCCCATCCCATCCCCTAGGGCACTGCCCAAGGGGCTGACCAGAGGATTTGGGGGCCTCTGGGAAAAGGCCGGGCCAGGTCGCCACCCTCAGAAGAGGTCAGGCCAGCCTTCCCTCCAAGAAGCCTGCCTGGCCCTCAGGCTGGGCCCTCATCCCCAACTGATGGCCCAGCCACGCCCACACACGCCCATGACCATGGTGACCAGCACACGTTCTTCATGGTGGGCTCCAGCCCACCCGTTATGTACAGAGGTCTTACTCAGTGCCTGGCTGAGCAGACATCCAGCCCTCCTGCGGCCCCAAGTGCGAGCCAGTGTGCAAGGCAGGGGTCCTACGGGGCTTTCAGGCTACACCACACACAGGTTGGCAGGTGGAGTGAGACCTCATCACCAACACAGGGGACACAGGGCTACTGAGAGCCCCAGTCACGGAGGGGACCCGTCACTGGCCCCAGAAGCAGGGAGCACATGCCTTGTGGGTTAGTCCACACCCTCCTGACGCGGCTGGCGCGGCCGCCACTCCAAAGGCCACAGCTCCATCCACTGCCCAGTGCTCAGTGGACCCTGAGCACTTGACATGGCTGAGCCCCTGTCCCCAACCTCTCCTACCCCCAGAAGTGGCACTGCACGGCACCATCCTCCCTGCCCCCCACTCAACCTGGGGCACTACCCGGGGCCTGGCCTAGCCCTCTGCCAGCCGCCAACTCCCAGTTGCCCCCTGCACAACCTGCAGGCTTCTGCCCCGGTGGAGCCGAGGGGCTTTCACGGAGACCGCACCCCCCCCCCCCCGCCCCCCAGCCCACCACGGTCACAGCTCGGAGTCGGTAGACACAGGCTAGAGCTACACCAGCCTTTATTAGGTTTGCGGAGCAGGTGTCCAGAACTGGGCTCGTCCAGACCGCCTGGAGTTTCACTGGGGACCCAGGCCAGGGGCCACGTGGCTAAGGAACCATGAGATACCAAAGATGACGCCAAGGGTCTTGGGAACATCCGGGTCATCTGCGAAGGCCTGGGCGCCATCCAGGGGCAGGTGTACAACCTCAATGAGCTCGCCCTCCTCCGCCAGGCCCCCGCCTGGGCCTCCCTGCTGGGCATCTGTCACCTCTGCGTAGAACATGGTCTGGCTGGAGCCGGTCAGTCCCACACCGGACCTACGGGTGGAGACGGCATCTGCTGGCCGCCCCTGCCCCTTCCACAGCCCTTCCAGCCCCTGGTAGGCAGTGCTCCAGGATGCCCCCTGGCCCCCCAGATTCCCCCCTGTGGTGTACACACTCCATGTAATCTCCCCCTTCAAGTGTGGGGGAAACCTAGGAACATGTTGGATGTGACCTCCCACCGTGATTAGGCTCCCATGTGTTGAGGTTGGGTCAGGTGATGAAGGAGAAATTCTGCAGATGTAATTAAGGGCCCTCATCAGGTGACTTTAAGTTCATCAAAAAGGGAGGTGATCCTGGGTGGGCCTGACGTAGTCAGGCAAGCTCTTCATTGCCGGTTTTAGGGGTCAGAGGTGGAAAGAGTCAGAGAGACACCTGAAGACGAGGCAAGCCACCATGCTGTAAGAGGGCCGCGTGCCAGGACCTATGGGCTAGGAGCCGACCACGGGCCCCCGGCTGACAGCCAATGGGAGACAGCGCCCTCAGTCACAGCCACGAGGAGCTGGGAAGACGACCTCAGCCCCAGATTAGACCTCGGCCTGGCCAACGCCTGACCGCAGCTTGGCGGTCAGGCTGCGAGACCCTGAGCGGTGGGCCAAGTCCGCAGCAAGCAGACTGCCGACCCC
Source organism: Phocoena phocoena (assembly GCF_963924675.1). Classification (NCBI taxonomy): domain Eukaryota; kingdom Metazoa; phylum Chordata; class Mammalia; order Artiodactyla; family Phocoenidae; genus Phocoena; species Phocoena phocoena. The sequence continues at coordinate 370,437 of NC_089220.1, read as the reverse complement.
CAGCAACCGCGAGGTTGTAAATGGGCGTCGCTGAAAGCCGTTGAGTCTGGCGGGTGGTTCTGCGCACCGACACTCTGCACACGCTCGGCCTCAGCCAGGCCTCTCCCCGCACGGCGGGCCCCGGTTCACAGCCGGGGCTCTGGCCGGCGCAGCCTGGGTCTGCGAGCACTCCCATGTGGGCACCCGCAGGACGCCTGTTCTGGGCTGGGTGGGGAGCTGGGGCTCATGGCGGGTTGGGGCGCGGTCCCCAGGGCCGGGACCAGGGTTCACAGGCTGGAGAGGACTGTCAAGGAGTCCCCCCCCTCCCTAGGTGGTGGCCAGGAGGGGGCTTCTGGCCACCAGGAGGGGGACAGGCACCCAGGCAGAGGGCAGGGGCCCAGACCGGTGCCGGGGAAGGTAACGAGTGGGCAGCCATGGTGACGGCTGGCCATGAGGATGGGGTGACAGACAGGAGGGGAGGGCTGAGCATGGTCTGCTGGGGGAGAGGGGAGGCAGAGGGTGTCTGGGGAGACATCCAGGGGCTCAGGGAGACCCCAGGCCACCCCAGGAGGTTAGCTGAGGCCAGCCGGGGCCTGCAGGGTGGACGCAGCGCCGAGGCGCGCCCCGCACATGGGGCAGGGAGCAGAGCCGGAGGACCTTCCCTCCCACTCCCCAAGCTCCCCACCCCCAGGCGGGGGCCCCACCCAGACTGACCTCACCCAGCTGCTTCCTCCACCCTCCCGCCCCTCATCTCCCTCGGACCCTTCCTGACAGCCCATTTCCGGCGGCAGCTACAGCCTGCGCCTTTGATGGAAGCAGCGGCCTGTGGGGTTTCCAGTCCCAGCTTCCGCCGGCATGTGACGGACACCGGCGCCGAGAAGAATGTACCCGGCCAGGCCGGGCACTGCCTCTCCCTGCTCACTCAATCACGTCCTCAGCTGGGGGATCTCAGACAAGCACTGGGCCTTGTCACCTGGGCCGGGCAGATGAGTGGCCTGGCTCCCCCCGCCCCGGGGCCACGGAAGGAAGCCATGGGCCCCACCCCAGGGCAGCGCAAGTTCCCGCTCACGCAGCCCGCCGTCGGGCTCCCAGGGAGAGCTGCCCTGGCCTCCACGCCAGCCCCGTCCGGCCCTGCCTCCGCACAGCCAGCCACCCTCACCTCGAAAGTGCAGCCTGAGCTGGCCACTCGCTGTCCAGAGCCCTCCTTGGCACCCAGCACCCTCAGGATCAGGCCGTAGCCCAGAGCCCTGGGCCACTTGTCCCCTTGCCCCTGAGCCTTTGCCGTGCAGCACCTCTGCCAGGACTTCCCCCAGACTCACCAGCTCGGGGGACCCCAATCCTCCAAGGCACCTCCACCTGCCTTCCTCCTGGCCTGCCCGCTGGCTCACCCCTAACCGAGGTCAGGCCCCTTGGATCCTCCTGACCCCCCGGACCGCCAGCCCAAAGGCTCAGAGGCTACGTGGCCACTGGCCAGCCACGCGGAGGACGCTGCAGGTAACTGAGGCCCCGCACACCAAGATGTCTGGCTCTTTGGTGTAGAAATCCCACGCCTGAGTTCCCGGGACTAAAACTCCACCCCCACCCCCAGGCCGGGGGCGCCTGGACGAGGCCCTGGGTGTCGCCGAGGGGGGCCCAGGCCCAACACTGAGCGGCCCCTTGCTGGGCCGAGGAGGGCGGCTCCGCCTCTGGGGAAGGCCGCCAGGTGCTCGGCATCAGGGCCACACCGTGAGACTCTCCTGCTGCCCCCGGATTTCACCAAGGTCAGGGACCCACTGTGACACCCTCAGGCCGAGGGTGGGCTGCACCCCAACATCCTGTCCTGGGACGGGGGAATGAGGGGCGGGCTTTGGTGGGGGCGGGCCGCACTTCGCCCCCCAACCCCGGCCCAGGACTTGGCCTTTCCCTCGCCCCTGAGCCGCTGTCAGAGCAGACCTGTGACTCACCCCACCCCCAGCGCCCGGCGCTTAATCCCACAGGAAGTAGAGGCATCTGTCAGCATCAGCTGCCACCCGGAGCCAGAGCCTGGCCGGCCCCGCCGCGGTGGAGGGCACGGGGCCAAGCAGGCTGCAGGACTAGCCCCGAGGGCCCCGGGTTCCGGCCCAGATCACGCCCTGAGGTGCGTTCCGTCCAACCTTCCCCCAGGCAGCTCGTCCCATCCCCTGGGCTGTGCTGGCAACAGATGGCCCTTCCCCAGCCCCGCAGGCCCACGGGCCCAGCCCCACTCACTTGTACGTGGCGACCCGGCGCAGGCCGGAGGGGGCCAGGTGGTAGCCGCACTCCTCCCACACTTCCTTGCAGGCCACCTCCTCCAGCGAGAGCCCGGGCTGGTCCACGAGGCCGGCGCACAGCTCGTATGTCACCCCTGCCGAGCCAGGCAGTGCCGGCTGCAGCTCCCGGGGCCTGTCCTGGTCCACGGCGGCCAGGGACCCCGGGAAGAGGCGCTCCACCTCGCCAGCGTACACAGCTGGTTGGGGGAAGGCAGACCGCAGTCACCGCCCTGTGGTGGCCAGCTCCACGTGACCCGCTCTGGCCAGACCCCCCTGCCGGGCCTCAGTTTCCTCTAGAGCCCTCTCCCCACGTCTGCACTCTGACCCTAGGACACCAGGGGCCAGAACGTGAGCCTGCAGGCCTCCCCTCCCCCCATACCCCACTCGGGCCGCCTCACCTGGCCGGAACTGCTTCACCAACACCAGGCTCCTTCGAGAAGAGTTGAACACGAGAATGGTCACACTGCAGGGGGAGGGGCCCAGCTCAGCACAGAAACAGCCCCCTCACCTCACCCCCCTGGGGGCCCAGCCCACCTCCTCTCCTCCACAACCCAGGAAGGTGGTGTCCCTTGCTCAGATGGGCAGACTGAGGCCCAGGACGGGCCACAGCTTGCCAGGGTCACACAGTCAGGCCAGGACCCAGGCCTCCTGTATCCCAGCTGGCAGGACGGGGGCCGGGGGGTGGGAAGGACATGCTGGGCAGCTGGGCAGGCCGGGGGTGGCAGCAGCTGAGGACGGGTGACTGACGGGACACGTGGCCCCTGCTGGCCAGCTGCCGCCAGCCTCACTCCTGAAGCCACGCTGCCATCCAGCCCATACTTCTGACGCTCGGGGGCAAGGGCACCTGGGCAGCTTCTCTCAGGTCCAAGAGGTGGTCCAGGTGGCCTGAGCTGGGACCCAGCTCGGGCTCCAGGCCTCAGGCTGACCCCTCAGTGAGACGACAGGGAAAGTGGGGACTTCAGACACGCAGAGGCGGGTGGGGCTCTGTGCCCCTGCAGACATCAGCCTGGGGCTTCCCCGGCGGCCAGCCAGCCTGGGCCCTCACCTGTCATGGGTCTTCATGAAGTCCCACGACTTCTGGGTACCATTCTGCAAGAGGCAGGGCAGCGGTCAGGGAGGACTGAAGGGCTGGCAGCGCGGGTAGAGGTGCTCCAGGGAGCGAGAGGGCCACACAGACCCACCGTACCCGGCCAGTCATGGCCCGGGCCCATCGGGAGCGACGAGCTGCAGCGGGTGGGGCAGGGCGTAGCCGCCAGGGTGGGCAGGGAAGTCCAGGACAGCCTGGTGCTCTCAAGGGGTGAGGCAGAAAGCCGGGCCAAAGGGCGGGAAGGCGTCCCAGGCACAGAATGAGCCAGCACGCAGCACAAGGTGAGCTGAAGCTGCAGAGGGACGACACTGCCGCCACGTGCGGGAAGGGCCACGGGGCTGTGGGGAGAGGCGGGCGCGACATGTCCTCACAGTCAGGCGAGGGGCAGGAGGGGTCCCACGCGGGTAGAGCAGAGATCAGGTTTTCGTTGCTGAAGCTCCCCTGGGCCACTGGACAAAGGGCGACAGGAGGGCAGGAGGGGCAGGCGGGCCTCCGGAGAGCGCAGCAGCCCCGGGAGCAGCTGGGGAAGGGTGTGCCCGCGCCGGGCAGGAGCTCAGCCCGCAGGACGTGACGATTCAATGATGATGACTGGGCAGTGGATGACCCTCTCCCCAGCCCGGTTTCTGTCTCGGGCTGTCTGTCCTGTGTCCTGTGGTCCTGCTGTTCTGTCACTTCCTTCCACCCCCCTGCTCCCCGACCCTGGACGCCCCGTCCCAGCAGCTCCCAGGACTCTGAGCAGCATTCAGTGAACAAAAGGCAGTGCGGGGGGCCGGGGCCTGGGCCAGCACCACCGGGGGCGGCCAGAACCGATGCTTACGGGGCTCCAGCCGGCAGGGGGCATGAGGGGCCAGAACCCTGCCAGCGGGACACCGCTAAGTGAGGTAGGCTCCCGTCCTCCGGGCTGTTCCGCCTCGCCCTGACCCCTCCCCAAGGGGTCTCTGAGGATGCGGCTGGCCCTGGGGCCCTAGAGCCCAGCCCTGTGGACGCCCACCACCGGCTTGCTCAGCCACTGGGTCAGCCCTGCGCCCTGGCGAGCTGCTGGCCCCACACTTGGGGCCCTGTCCGAGCCACGAAACACACATGGATCTGAGCACCAGAGACACCGAAAGGGCAACCGGGGCTGCAAAAGAGGAAGGACACTAAGGAACAGCCTGTGTGAGGACTTCCTGGAGGAGGTGACACTGCACCAGGCCCCACAGAAAAGAAAGGGCATTCATTCCCAGCAGTGGGCCCTGACAGGCAGAGGCCCGCATGCTGGTCTGGGGGGAGCTGGGGACATTGGTCTGAGCTGGGCCTGAAGGCGGAGGTGCTCTGGACGGGCAGGAGCCTCGGTTTCCAAGCTGGAGGGAGAGCCGATGGCCTGCCCTGTGCAGGTCGGGCTGCCCGGGAGGCCGTTGTGAGACACCACCCCCAAGAGGCAAGCCTGGGCCTGCCTGCAATCTGGCCACCCAAGGGCCAGCCACCCCCCAGGATGAGCTCCGGGGAAGGCCTGCCCCCCCAGTCTGCCATGTGCCAGCTGTGCCCCCTGCCTCCCTCAGGGTAAGTGTCATCTCGCGCTGGTTTCAGGTACCCTCTTGGATCAAGATCAAAACATCTGTCAGACCCTCAGGTCCAGCCAAGGCAGGGTGCAGGGGAAGGTCCAGAGGGGCCCACTGAGGCCCAGCCAGCCCCTCCCAGAGGATCAGGACCCAGGCCTGGCTCATCTTCCAGGGCCCTGGGAGGGAGGTACAGGACTAGAGTTTAAACACAGCCCCTCCCCCTCAGAGCCACGCGGGTGCCCTGCCTCTGGCTGGTCTGTCTGTCCATCCACCAGGTCTCCCCTGGCCATGGGTGGCTACTGACCAAAGGCTGCAGATGCCCCTCAGTGACGTTCACCACCCAGCCCAGTGTCCCATGGCCCCTGGGAAACACCACCCCGGCCCCCAGCCTGTGTCCATCGCAGCCTACCACCCGCATGGGCTCAGCTTTGGTTACCAGCACCCATCCACACTCCACAGGAAGTGGGGGAGGGTGCCACAGCCATAGGCCACAGCGGTTACGTGCCTTGATCACCCTGTGCCCACCTGCTGGCCCCAGAGCCCCAGCCCCTGGAGGCTGTGCAGCCACAATTAGGCATCCCTGCCCCAGGCCAACACCAGGGAAAGGGCAGCAACCTCGGTGTCCCTGCACTCTGCCCCTCAACCAACCCTGGCTTCTGCCCCAGGCCGGTGCTGCCAACTTGGGTCCATCCTGGGGATAGGAATTCCCTGTCCCCTAGAGCCAACGGGACAGCAGCGACAAGGGAGGGGGGAGGGGACTGCAGCCTCTGTCAGGCTGGGCGTCAAGAGGGCTTCACAGGTTAGTGAGAGTAAAGGGCCTGGGGAGGAGGGGGGGGGTCACAAGATGCTGCAGGCCAGGGACAGCCCGGCAGAGGGGCACCAAAGACCTGCACCACCTGTCCTAACTGAGGGGGCGGGGAGGGGCTGCACCAGACTCGGAGGAGTGCAGTCCTCACCTGGATGGCGTGGGGGAACTCGGTGGAGCGGCAAGCAAAAGGTGGGGGCCCGAACTGGACAAACAAGTGTTTCCTGTGAGCCTACTACTTGCACAGCGCCACGGGAGGCGGTGTGGTCCTGCACTCCCTTCCCGGGCCGGCAGGAGGAGGTGACGCCCCGGCAGGTAGCCCACCTGGAGAGGCTCTCCAGGGCTCACCAGCTCCATCGCCGGCCTCCTCTGCCCAGAACGGAGACCACCACCAGGAAGCTTTCCCTGATCCCCGGGGCGCCCAACACGTCCCACCGCAAAAAAGGGCCGGGGCCCAGCAAAGCCTCCTTGGAGGAATGAGTGGTCCCCCGAGGTGTCCCCGCCCAGAGCCGGACGTTCAACGTGTCTGCGAACGCAGACTCACGGGGCAGAGCGCTCGGCGAAGAGGCGGGGTCCGCGGGGCGGGGGCACGAGGCCATGGGCGGGGCCATGGGCGCGTGGGCGGGGCCCGGGGCCGGCGTCAGGCCGCGGAAGGCGCGGAAGGCGCGGAAGGCGGGCTCACCTGGCGGTAGTGCAGCGTGAGCGGCAGCAGGTAGGGCGAGGCTGCGCAGCGGCCCACGGCCGCCCCCTCGATGCGCTCCATGGCGGCGCGCGGGGTAGCGCGGGCCCGGGGCGGACGCGGGCAGGGTCCGCTCAGGACTCGAGCGGGCGGGCGTGTGACCGGGCTCTGGGCATGCCCGGTGCGCGCGGGGCGGGGCGGCGCGGGGCGGCGCCGAGCAGGGAGGGCGGGCCCAGCGCGCAGGTAGCACCTGCCCCGGTCCCCGTGCACGTGGGGGGCTCGTGACCGCGGGGCACTCCCGGAGTCGCGCAGGGTGTGAGCAGGGAGGGGGGCTCGCCAGGTGGGCCCCGCAACAGGGAGGGGGTCAGCCGAGTGTGCGGCGGGGCGGGGCGGGCGCAACTGGAGGGGACGAGCTGAGAGGTGACCGCCGGTGCTGGAGTGGGGGGGTGACTTGGGCGTCCTGGTTGGGGGGAGGGAGACGCAGCGCAGCTCTGGGGGAAGGGGAGATGAGCCGAGCGGACGCCTGCCCCACTGGGGCTGACCATACCCGGAGACTGGGTCGTCCGGGGCTGGGGCGGGCCTCCAGGGAAGGAGCGACTAGGCCCTGAAGAGAGAAGCTGGCAGTCCCAGCTGCCTCGCCGCCGAGCCCCGGAGGAGGAAGGCAGAGGTGGATTCGGGGCTGCGCACGGGGTCCTGCGTGCGCCGTGCTGGGGAGAGAGTGTCTACAGCTCTAGGGGCCCCTGGGTGGAGGGAGAGAAGGCTCTCAGAGAGGGCAAGGTGAGAGGAGCCTGAGTGGGGAAGGGAGAGGGACCAGGGTCTAGGCAGAGCCAGGCCCTCCCCGCGGGGCTCCGGTGGGCTGGCGGGGAGCTGGCCTGGGCCAGACTGTCCCCCTGCCCCGCCTGCCCCACTGAGAGGAGCTGCCACTCGCTGTCTCTGGGGCTGCCCCTCTTCCACCTCGGCAGGAACTAAGTGCTCTTCCCTCCCCCAAGAAGCCCCTCCCTGCTGAGGAAGGGCCCTCTCCTTGCTTGGATGTGGATCCCAAGGACCTGCTTCAAATGTGGCCACTGCCTCCCCAGGGACAGGCACAAATGGTGGGGTGGGGCAGCTGAGCCCTGACCTGCACCTGCTCTCTGAACTATGGCCCCAGGGGGGACAGCCCAGGTGGGCTTGAAATGGACTCCCATGTCCCCGTTATCCATTGCTGTGTAACAAAGCACCCCCGAAATTCGTGGCTTAAAGCCCCCCTTCGTTCCTCTCTGTCTTGGTCTGTGGATGGCCCTGTCTCAGCTGAGCGGCTCCCCCTTGGGGCTTCTCTGCAGTGTGGTCAGGTAGCAGCTGGGGTGGGATCTTCTGAAGGGATGCATGTCCAGGATGTCTGGTGCCCTAGCTGGCCGGCCGGCCCTCTCCCTGAGCGTGGCCTCTCAGTGTGGCCGGCTTGGGCTTCCTGGGAGCACGGCGGTCTCAGAGTAGTGGGATTATTCCATGGCAGCTGCCCAGTCCACGGTCACGGGGCCAAGCTTCTCACGACCCATCCCGGGACGTCTGACAGCACCGCGTCCTATGGGCCAGAAAGTAAGTCCTGGCCACCCCAGATTCCGGTGGGGGCGGTACTTCCCAAGGGTAGGAGACCTGGGACACGTGGTTTATAAGGGCCATCGTAAGAGACTAGCCATCACCCCCGTAACTCTGTAGGGCAGTGCACTTCCCAGCCTTGGCCTGGCCACATAGTGTCCTGGAGGCCAGAGTGAGCACCCACCAGAGAGCCCATCCTGGAAGCTGGTCCCATCCTGCCCAACAGCCAGGCGGGCCTCTTCCTGCACACATGCGGGACCCAGGCTGTGCTCCCTCCCTCGAGCACAGGCCATTCCCTCCTGTGTTTGTGTGAAAATGGGAACCAGCCACAGAGCCTGCAAGGCAGCGGCCCAGACCAAGGAGAAGCCTTGCTCCCAGCCCCTCCGCCCACTGGCTGGGCTGGCCCCGGGAAGCTGCAGCTCAGATGCAGGGAAGAACCAGCAGCTCCACAGAGCATCGTTTATGCCTACATTTGGGGGGAAGGAGCATTTGACGTTGGTGCAGGCTGAGACAGCTGGGAGCGTAGACTGCAGAACGTGTGTGCCTTCAGAATGTCAGCAAGGTGCCACCCCTGCAGGAAGCGGCCTGGCAGTTCCTCAGGCAGTTAAACATAGAGTTACTGGGTGACCCGGCAATTCTGCTCCCGGGTGTCTATCCAAGGCTTCGAAACGGACTCAAACAGATACTGGCAGTATTCACAATAGCAAAAGGTCCGAGCAAGCCGTGTCCATCAGCTGATGACTAGATAAACAGTGTGGTCTAGCCACACGGGAGGGCGTGACTCAGACATAAAGAGGAATGAAGGTTTTCATTGCGGCACTATTTCAAATAGCCAAGACACGGAAGCACCTCAATGTCCAGCGACAGAAGAGTGGGTAAAGAAGGTTGGTACCTATATACGGTGGAATATTACTCAGCCATAAAAAAGAAGGAAATAATACCATTTGCAGCAACACGAATAGATCTAGAGATTACCATACTGAGTGAAGTAAGTCAGAAAGAGAAAGACAAATACCATATGATATCAGTTATGTGTGGAATCTGAAAAATGGTACAGGGACTTCCCTGGTGGCTCAGTGGTTGGGAATCTGCCTGCCAATGCAGGGGACATGGGTTTGAGCCCTGGTCCCGGAAGATCCCACATGCCGCGGAGCAACTAAGCCCGTAAGCCACAACTACTGAGCCTGCGCTCGAGAGCCCACGAGCCACAACTACTGAGCCCACGAGCCACAACTCCCGAAGCCCACATGCCTAGAGCCCGTGCTCCACAACAAGAGAAGCCACTGCAATGAGAAGCCCACGCACCGCAACGAAGAGCAGCCCCCGCTCGCCGCAACTAGAAAAATGCCCGTGCGTGCAGCAATGAGAACCCAACGCAAGCAAAAAAACCCACAGAGTTACAAATGAGCTTATTTACAAAACAAATAGAATCGCAGATGTAGAAAACAAACTTATGGTTACCAGGGGGATGGGGCGGAGTGATAAATTGGGAGATTGGGATGGACACAGACACACTACTAGGTATAAAAGAGATCACTAATGAGGACCTACAGTGGAGCACAGGGAGCTCTACTCAACACTCTGTGATGGCCTATGTGGGAAAGAATCTAATAGAACGGATACACGTATGTGTGTACCTGAATCACTTTGCTGTACACCTGAAAGTAACACAACACTGTAAGTCAGGTATGCTTCATCAAAATGTTTTAAAAAGAGGAATGAAATTCTGACACGTGCTGCCACGCTGAGGAGCCTTGAAGACGTCATGCGGGTGAAAGAAGGCAGACAAAAGGTCCCGCGTTCTATGATCCGTTTATACGAAACGTCCAGAATAGGTAAATCCATAGGGACAGAAAGCAAATTGGGGGTTGCCAGGAGCTGGGGGAGGGGAGAACAGGGAGTGAGTGCTTAATGGGGCAGAGTTTCCTTTCCGGGTGGTGAGAATGTTCTGGAACGAGGGAGACTGGTGGTTACACACACTGTGAGTGTGCTGAATGCTGCCGAAGTGTACAAGGTAAGACGGTTAATGCGGTGCGAATTTCAGCTCACTTTTTTTAAAGAAGGAAAAGTACATCAGTGAGACTGTTCCGGAGCATTCCACGCTGGCCGTGGACACCAGCCCCGTCAGCTGCAGTCCCGGGGCCCTTTGTGGTAGGTCGGGACCAGGCCCCTGCAGCCTAGCCATGGGCCTGGGGACAGGGCGCACGGTGGGGGTCTGGCGTGAGGCCTGGCGGGGCGTTCCTCAGAGGCAGAGGGAGTTCAGCCGTGTGTCTGGAGGGCTCGCTGGGGGCGGGCAGCGTGGAACTGGGGCTCGGAGGGCGTTAGGACAGGAGCACGGCACGGTCGAGGGGGTGTTCGCAGAGACCCGAGGATCCAGGAGGACGAGAAGAGCAGGATGGAAGAGGGTGCCACGGCCCACGGGGCAGCCAGCGGGCTGTGCTGGGCCCCTCGGAGAGCCGTGGAAGGTCCCAGACAGGGGCGCAGTGGTCGGGCTCTGCCTCTGGAACGGCGCTGTGGCCGCCCGGCCGGGGGAGCATGAGGCCAGTGGAGGGACTTGGGCCGTCGTCCAGAGCGGGGCGTGCAGGTGGCTGGCCTTGGGCCCCGTGGGGGCAGGTGCAGGCGGAGGTGGCTGGCTGGGGGATAGCTCGGGGGGGCCAGGGCCCGAGCCACGAGGAGCCTCTGAAAACCCGCCTCTGGGTTTGGGAATGAGGGGGCTTTGGAGACCCCGCCGAGCCGCATTCAGAGGTGCTCGGGTGCGGCCGGGTGAGCGCGGGCTGGAGACCCTCACCCTGAGCGTCAGTGCCCCAGGGCTGCCGGGACAGGCCGCCGCGAGCTTGGCGGCTTGAAACAGCACAGACTGGTTATCCTACAGCTGTGAAGGCGGGAGCTGTAGCGGGCCTCCCTGGGCTGAAGCCGAGGCACGGGCAGGGCTGCCTTCCCGGGGCTCCAGGGGAGAACCCCTTCCTGGCCTCTAACAGCTGGAAGCGGCCGCACGCCTCGGCTCCTGGCCCCTCCTCCACCTTCCCGGCCAGCGGCCAGCAGTCCTGTTCTCTCTAGGGCTCTGCCTCCTGCTGTCGCATCTCTACTCTGACCACCCTGCCGTCCCCCACAAGGACCCTGTGACGACACCGGCCTCCCCTATGACCCTGGATCCCCCTACCTCAGGGTCCTTCACTTAACTGCGTCTTTGCCGTGTAAGGTTCCCCATTCGAGGGTTCTGGGAGTACGGTGTGGACGCGAGAGCCAGGGCGGGGTCCCGGCTGGGATTCAGTCTGCTGGGCCCTGGCAGGACTGGGGGAAACTCCTGCTGGCCGCCGCCTCCCCTTCCTCTGTAAGAGGCAGGGACGAGGTCATCTACCAGGAGTGGGGCGGGTGGAGAGGGTGGCTGCACGTGGTCCCCATGGGGTCGGGGGCCTGGAGTCCCGGTCGCCTGGTGAGTGGGGCTTCCTACCGGCACAAGGCTGGAGGAGGCCCTCGGACGGCGCCAGTAGCCTGGGCAAGTGGACAGGTGGACATCGGCTTCCTCCAGGGCTCAGCCTTTGCCCAGAGGGGGTGACGGGGAGCCCGTGGGTCCAGAGAGGTGAGGATACTGGTCAGGGAGTTCCTGATGTGACAGACCCCAGGGATGGAGGGTGGTGAGGACCGGAGGGGCTGGCGGGAAGCGGGAAGCGGGGGAGTCGGGCTGGGCGTCCAAAACAGGCACAGATCTCAAGCCTGGACGCAGGCTGAGCCACAGGGCAGTCGGGGAGGGTCAAGGTCAGGGGCGTGGGCATGGGAGCCTGCTGGCTGGCGGCAGAAGTGGGTGCAGAGGAAGCCTGAGGACGGGGCCCGAGTGAGGGGTTGGGCGGGGCTCCAGGGGTGACACTGGTGAGCTACAGGGGTGTAGCAGACACCAGGTCCAGAGGAATAGTGATGCCCCAAAAGCAGGGAGTGGGCAGAGGAGGAGAGGGCCTGGGGCAGCTGGCAGGGGGCTGGATTCACGCCACCTGGTTACTGATGACGAGCTGCCCCCAAGTGTGTGTTTGCAGGGGCGGCGCCCTACCCTCTGCATCTCTGCAGCCAGGAGCAAAGGGCATCCAGGCTGGGCACCAGTGGGTCTGGCATGCTAAGCAAAGGGGCTGAGGGCCCAGGCGCAGTAAGGCTACCTTCTGGGGCTAAAGGTCTCACCTGCTGAGGTCCTCAGGGGGGTGCCAGGGGCAGCAACAGGAAGCCGGGGCCATGCAAAACCCCCGATCTTTCTGGGCACCTGGGGCAGCCTTTTCTTTTTTCTTTATGGCCGCGCCACACCACTCGTAGCATCTTAGTTCCCCGACCAGGGACTGAAGCCGGGCCACGGCGGTGAGAGCACCGCGTCCTAACCACTGGACCACCAGGGAAGTCCCCAGAAGCCTTCTCTTTTCACCTGAGTTAGGGAGTTTTAGTGATGGCTAGGTGTTTCTTGTTTGTGCTGGATTTTCAGTTTCATTGGGTTTGAGTGTTTTGCTCTTTTTCAAGTTAATCGTTTTTCAAAGTGATGCACATACACAGCAAAAGGAAAAAGAGAAACGTTAAATATTCGTGCAAGACTCATACACAAAACTACCAGCCCCCAGCCCAGCCCTCTCCACAGTCCGACCCCCCCAGAGGCGGCCACTGTCAAGCCTTCAGGCTGATTCTTTAGATGTTTCTCCTCCAAGCGTCTCTGCTCACGCGGCCGTTTCTTGATTTATTGGTTGTGGGCATTTTTCTCTGACTGCGTTGGTCAGGCCAGCTCAGCCACAGGCAGCCAGGAGAGCCACCAGAACAGCTCCAACAGCGTGGGGTCGGCAGTCTCCGACGAGAAGTCTGGAAGGAGGAGGCCCCAAAGCCTTCCGTTGAGCACATCCCCCTGGCACAGCAGGTCGGCCCCTCCTCAACCTCATGACCTCAACATGGCTGCTGTGGCCCAGCATCACCTACAGACGCAGTGGCATTAGTAAAGGGGAGGAGAGTCTCTTTGCAAATTAGGAGGAAACGCTTGCCCAGAAGCCCCCATTGTGAGGACCAGTGACCTTTCACCTCTAAGATCTGGGCCAGGGTGTGGGGGGCACAGTGCCTTCCCTGAGCACACCCCAGGGAGGGTGAATGCCCCCAACCCCAGGCTAGGACTGTGAAGAGGAGGTGAGGAGGGAGGGAGTGGACATGGGAGAGGTGTCCACTGCCTCAGGCTCGCGGCCCTGGAGGGTTCCACACCCGCACGTCCCCTTCCTTCTCTCCCAGTGTGTCCCCCCTCAGGATCGCCAGCTGAGTCAGTGCCGGGTGTCACTGTCCTTGATGAGAGGGTGCACCCCGTAGCATCTGAAGTGCATTCTGGTTACCCTTCCTGCCACAGGTAATTCTGATTTTCTGGTTTAACCCCTGCCTTTTCCTCCTTTCCTTCTGTGATGTTTAATTTTATGTATGGACTTGGCTAGGCCGCGGGTGCCCAGGTATTTGGTGAGACTTTCTTCTGGGCGTCTCTGGTTGAGAGTAACATCTGAACGGGTGGTCTGACTCAAGCAGGTGCCCTCCCCTCGCGGGTGGGCCTCGTCCAGTCCTGGAGGCCTCAACAGAGCAGAAGTGAGCGATGCAGAATCCGCTCTCCTGGCCCGACGGACTCCAGCTCGGACAGCGGTCTCCTGCGTTTGGACACAGACTCAGGCAGGACCTCACACCTCCGGCTCCCCTGGGTCTCCAGCTGGCCGGCTGCAGACCTGGGGACTTGTCAGCTTCCATAACTGTGCGTGAGCCAATTCCTCGTAATAAATGGGTATATATATCCGGCCTACTTTACACTTCTATATATAACACATATCACATATGTGTTCTGTTTCTCTGGAGAACCTGTCGCCCCCGCCAAGGTCAATGCCCCGGTTGTCCTGCAATTGGTCTGTCTTGGTCACAGCTCCCCGGGGCCCTCCTCCATTCGCCCTGGGCTGGCGCATCCTCCTCCAGGACCCAGGGGTCTCCTGTCTCCCAGATGAGTTCCAGCCCCAGGTCGCTGGCCCCATGCCTCCCCGTCCCTAGTTCCCTTTCTCATTTCGCTGGTGCATGTCCTTCTTGTCCTTGAAATGCCTCGTGAAAGCTGATTAGGGAGGACCTTCACGTGTGTGGAAATGTCACCAGCCCCTCACCCTGATGGATGCCTGACCAGATGGGTAATTCTGGTAGGAGTGTCATTTTCCCACGACGAAGCTTCCAGCACCAGGCTGACCGCTGAGCCGCCGTGCCTTTCTAGTCCCTGACCATTTGTGGGGAACTCCTTTCCCTCTGCAGCCATTTGGGTCCCCAGCTTCCGTAATACCCTGGGTTTCTCAATCCCTGGCCAAGTAGGCAGTGACCATTTCAGTCTGGAAGAAAGTGCCCTTCCGTTTGGGAAATCTTCGTATTGTTTCTTTGATCGTTTTTTTCCTTCCATTTTCTCTCTTCTGTCTGGAACTCCGGTTAGTTGGATGTTCGATTACGTGAACGATCCCCTAATTTTCTTAACTTTCCTCTTTGTTTATGTCTCTTTGTCTTTACGGGAGAGTTTCTCAGTTTTATCTTTCAGTCCATCTGTCGTTTCCATATTTCTCCCGTTGTATTTTTTTTTTTTTTTTTTTTTTTTGCGGTACGCGGGCCTCTCACTGCTGTGGCCTCTCCCGTTGCGGAGCACAGGCTCCGGACGCGCAGGCCCAGCGGCCATGGCTCACGGGCCCAGCCGCTCCGCGGCATGTGGGATCTTCCCAGACCGGGTCACGACCTCGTGTCCCCTGCATCGGCAGGCGGACTCTCAACCACTGCGCCACCAGGGAAGCCCTCTCCCGTTGTATCTTTAACCTGATGGGAGCTGTTCTCTCTCCCCCTTCCGTGTCTTCCACCCGAATGTGGGTACAGTTGGGTTTTTCTGGCCCACGCTCACTCTCTCTGTTTCCTTTAATTCGGGAGCTGGGGGCACCCCGTCTGTGTCTGGGTGGGTGTGTTGTCAACTGGGGGGGGTTGCGCTGCAAACTGTCGAACCAGCTCCCTGGTGGGGCCCCCAGGTTTCAGTGCCGGGGGGTCCTTTCTGTGGGCCTCTTGGTGTCTCTCTCCAAAGGGGAGCCCTGGGCCCCCGGCCTGGGCACAGAGCAGAGTGACCTGTGGGCGCCCGCGGGGGTGTGTCTTCTAGCTTCCTTATCCACCCCGCCACCCTCCATAGACGGCTGCACCAGCATCAGCCTGTCTCATCGCTCTGGTTTGGCTTTTTGTGTGTGTTTTTTGGCCGCGCTGTGTGGCATGTGGGATCTTAGTTCCCCGACCAGGGATCGGACCCAGGCCCCCTGCATTGGAAGTGCAGAGTCTTAACCACTGGACCGCCAGGAAAGTCCACCATTGCTGTGGTTTTGATACCTGGTCCTACAGGCATTTTTTCAGAATTAACTTACTTATCATTGACTTTTTTCCTTACAAACGTTAGAACAAGTGTGACAAAACCAATGGCAGGAAGGTGAGTTGGGGTGGCATCGGGTCTGCAGTCACCTGGGAGAGACTCAGGGTCTGCGCGGCTCCCCGTGTGCCCAGACGGAGCAGCTCTCCTCGTTTGTCCAGATCGCCTACGTCCAGACTTCCTCTCTGCCGGCTGACCCACTCCTGCGTGGTTTCCCTCCTGCTGGGAACACTGCCCTGCTTTCTATCAGGATCCTGCTGGCTTACTGCCATGGGAAGGAGCGCCACTGATTTACAAACACTGAAACGTGAAATGTGTACATGCAGAAGAGAATGAAAAATGTCTTTGTATAAAGTACAGTTTAAAGAATAAGAGCCAGGTCACGGAATACAGCACATTTCTGGTGCCCTGGAAGCTGCAGGGGGAGGACCCTGCCCCCAGCAAAGTAACTTCCTCCAGACAAGGTAGACTGTCCACTGCCTCTTCTGAACCTGTCAGCATTCGGTGTGTGTCCCCCGAGCTATAGTCTCTTTTGTTTTGACCAACTGCTCACCTGGAGGCACCAGGAGAAGAGAAGCCGAGCAGAGCCATGGGGTCCAGGTCCGGCCTCAGCCTCCCTGAGGGTTTTTAGGAACTGTTCTGGGGCCATCAGTGGGCAGGGACACTGATGACCTAGGGATATCCAGGCCCCCCACAGGCGGGGCATCTGGCTGGGGCTTGGGTTGTCCTGTATTTCTGCTTCTGAACCCACCAGGGCCGTCTCCCAGTCCTCTGGCACAGGTCAGATGGGCCAAAGGAGACACTCCTGGGGAAGCCCCATCCTCAGATAACCCCGACGTGCCATCTCTTGCGTCACACTGTCTGACCTGGATGGCTGACAGTCCCAGGGGCACGGTTGTCCTGCAGACATCTCCCTTCAGAACCCCCTGTGCACTCACCTCCCCCCGGCTCCTGAGTTACATGCTGGAGGTCCGTTTGCCTGGTCTGTCTATTTCTTGGTTTACTCTCGTTTTGATGGAGCACATCCTTCAGTAGCTGCTTGAGACACAGCGCATGCGTGGAAGATACATTTTAACACCTTGCATGTCTGAGAAGTTTGTATTAAACCCTCACACTTGAATGATAGCTCGGGCAGGTATAGAATTCTAGGTTGGAAATCACTTTCCTCCAGCACTTCATAGGTACTGATTCCTTGTCCACTTACCTCCAGAGTGGCTGCTTTCACTTCTCAAGCCATTCTGAGGCCTCTTTGGGGACCTAATAATATATGTTAATTTGGAATGTCCCATTTGTACTAGAAAAGAGTGTGCCTCGGGCTTCCCTGGTGGCCCAGTGGTTGGGAGTCCGCCTGCCGATGCAGGGGACGCGGGTTCGTGCCCCGGTCCGGGAGGATCCCACATGCCGTGGAGCGGCTGGGCCCGTGAGCCATGGCCGCTGAGCCTGTGCGTCCGGAGTCTGTGCTCCGCAACAGGAGAGGCCACAACAGTGAGAGGCCCGCGTACCGCAAAAAAAAAAAAAGTGTGCCTCTTTCTACTTCTTGTGTTATCCACACAGTCCACAACTTTGCTTGTGATGGTTGAGCTGTCAGTGTCTGAGAGGGGAGTTGGAGGGTTTCCATCTCCAACCACCGTTGTTGGGTCAGTTGCCACCTATTGTTTTCTGTCTTCTGAGGCTATGGGGTTTTTTTTTGTCTTTTGAGTTTAAAAAATATTTATTTGTTTGGTTGCGCCGGATCTTAGTTGTGGCAGGCAGGTTCCTTAGTTGCGACTCACCAGATCCTTACTTGCGGCAGATGGGCTCCTTAGTTGTGGCATGTGGGATCTAGTTCCCTGACCAGGGATCGAACCCGGGCCCCCTGCATCGGGGAGCACAGAGTCTTAACCACTGCACCACCAGGGAAGTCTCTGAGGTTATGTTTTTAGTTGCATACATGTTGTATGTTTTTGATCTGCTGTTTATCTCACAAATATTGGATCCTGCTGTCTCCTAATTTAAAATGGTTAAAACGATCAATTTTATGTTAGGTATAATAACCACCAAAAAAAAAAAAAAAAGCACCAGAGAGCCTCGTTCCTCTTGACTGAAGGACCACTGATGATGAGCGACCACCTCCACAAGGACCACACTCCAGTCCTGGTCCACAGAAGATACATGGTCGGGGCAAACTCAAGACAGCCGGGAGGGAGAACCTGAGGACGAAGAGGCTCAAGACACGTGCCAGCGGTCACAACGCGTGGGCCTTGTGTGCATCTTCATCAGGCCAACGTTCCTCACGGCGTCCAGGACGCCGTTCCTAAGAGCGTCCAGGAGCCTGGAACCCTGAGAGGTTCTCTGTGCTGACGGCATGACAGCTACATTCTGGGAATACAGCTGGAGTATGGAGTGACGCCTGGGATCTACTCAGAACAGCCAGGTTGGAGGAGGCGTGAGAGGGACGGGGGTGGGGGGCCCAGGTGACCCGGGGACGTGCAGGACGGGCGGGAGGGGGTAGTGTGGAAACACATCACAGGACCTCCCCACCGAGTCCTCAGCTTTTTTTTTTCCCCCGCCACCCCGCACGGCATGTGGGATCTAGTTCCCTGACCAGGGATTGAACCCTCGCCCCCTGCAGTGGACGCGCGGAGGCTTAACCACTGGAGCCCTGAGTCCTCATCTTCAATGAAGGCGAATCCTCAGACTCTAGGTCTCAGAAGAGTCCCCGCCTCTTTTCTCCTTCTGGGAATCGCGAACCTGCTGCTGTTTCCCCATCCTTCTCCATCCTCCGCTGTGTCGTCGGGGTGGCCCTTCATCCCTCCCGAGTCTGTGCCTCTTCTCAGTTCTCTCTGAGCCCTGGCTCCTGCCCTTTGGGCTTCTCTGTGAAGCCCCCTCCGATCAGTCATTCCGCCCAGAACAGCCGGACCCCGTGGCTTCTTTTTCCACCTCGGCCTGGACGCCTGGGCTCCACCACAGAGCTTGCGGAGCTGGGAGAGGTGCTCAGGACCAGGGGGTGGGGCCCTCTCCCTACCCTGCCCGCAGGGCCCACCAGGGCCTCGACCAGCAGCCCAGCCCCTCCTGCTTGCCTCCACCCATCCTAAGCCCCCAAAGCCCCCCCCCCCCCCGCGCCCTCCGGCCTCAGCCCCTGCCCATCCCCCCACCTGTGCCGGCGCTAATCTGGGGTTCAGTGCTGGGGGCAGCCCTACACCTGCACCCCAGGTGCCCAGACTCCTCACTGGGGTCCCCCAGGATGCGGGGAGGGGGTGCCTGCTGTCCACGACCCTTACTGACGCCGCCCAGGGTGCCCGTGGCAGCCCCTCGGTCACCGGCCATTCCCCGTGTACAGCTGAACCGACATGCAGGCGACACCACTGCTCCTTTACTACACCGTGGCCCACGCACTCAGGTGGGACTCGATGTGGCCCCGGGGCGGGGGTGTGGTCATGTGAGGGCTGCCTGCCCCGCCCACCCCCACCCACCCACCCCCCCCCCCCCCCCCGCTTCCCCCTGGGGCACGGCATTGTCTGGACTCTCAGACCCCCAGCCGTGGCAGGGTCTCCCCGGGACAGAGTGGCCCGTGCAGGCCAGAGATGAGCTGAGCTGGGGCCATGGGACAGCACCAGGCCCACTGGCCAGAGTCCCCTGGCCGGTCTCAGAGGTTGCCAGTGGTGCAGGGCGCGGCTGGGGGGCCCTTCTGGGGAGGCAGGGGGAGTTGGCCCACAGGCAGGTGGAGAGCGCGGCAGTGGCGTGCGGGACCCCAGCTCTGACCTCGCTCTGGCCCCGCACAGTGCCGGCTCCTGGACGTGCACCGTCCTGTGGACGTGCCGGCGTCGCCCTGCACCGGTGGCTGGACCGAGGCCCCACATTCCCAACCTCTAGGCGCCCCTGGGTCTCGAAGGGAAACAGCTCAGCCAGGAGCCCCGGGAGCGCGCAAGCCCCGCTGCAGCCGAGCCCGCCCGGAAAGCACGAGCCCGGGAACAATACCCTGCGTGTGACGGACGCTCCCCCCTGCGGGAGAGAATAGGGTTGGACAGAATGGCGATTTCCTGCATTTGTGTCTTCGACGGAGGGGTGATTCACACAAGACCTCCCACAAAGAGGAGATTCCAGCCAAGTCAGCCAGGGCTAGGTGCCCCAATGGCCCTGCACCCCTTGGGGCCCCAGGGCCAGGTGAGGGTCCACCCGCCATCCTCCAAGCCCCTGCCTTCCCGAGCTTCAGCTCCAGCCCCAGCAGCTTGGATATGTTCAGAGGCCCCGGAGCTGTTCAGGCGGCAGCAGGGCTGGGAGGGGGCGTGGGGGGGCTTCCTGGAGAAGGGGACCTCAGACAGAGTGCTAACAGCTAAGCAGGAGCCAGTCAGGAGGGCCATGAAGAGAGCTGCTCAGGGGACAGAGGGTCCAGGGGCAGAACAGATGGGGTGCCACGGTGAGGGCAGGCCATGGTACTGGGTGGAGGGGAGCGGGTTCCAGGGAGAGGTAGCGGCAGCAGTGCCTGGGCTCCTTCCATATGCTGGGTGAAGAGGGTGGGGTGGCCTGGGGGGCATTCCCGGATATGGGGAAGCTTAGTGGTTAATGACCGACGAGGGACACCAGGGAGTGAGGCTGAAGGTGCCAGGAGCCCACCCGCAGGTCCTGGGTGACGTGCAGCCCTGGATGGCCCGGGTGGTCAGACCCGGAGCTCAGGGAATGTCTGACCTGCTTGGAGGGTGGGGACAGGATCCTGAGGGCACCCCTGGGGTCTTTCCCTTCTCGAGAAGAGGTTTGCGGGCAGGACCTCCGTGGCGGGGGTTTGACCCCGGCACCCCACTGTGGGGCACGGGGGAGGCGCAGAGCAGGGCACCGGCGTCTGGGACAGAGCACTGGGCCCAGGCTCACACTTAGGAGTCCTCTGGGCCGGGTGATGAGGACGCTGTCTCCACCCACCTCTACACTTGAGGACAGGGCTGCCTGTTGGTCCCCCCTTCCCCTTCCTTCCCAGCTCTGATGCGTCCTCCAGGGTACTCAGCCTGTCGGGCCCTCCCCTGACCTCCATGTTTCAACCTTTCTCTGTCCCCAGGGCACAAGGACTCATGTGACCGACCCAGCCCACGGCCCCGCCCTGCGGCCACTTGCCTCTTGATCTCTCCTGGGGGAGGCCCTGGCCGACCACCCTCCTGCCTTCGCCTGAGGTTCCTGCCACTCCCACACCCAAACCCCACCACGACCAGACCCCCTCCCTGGAGCTCTGGGGCCCCTCCGGTTCATACCTTCCTCCCCTTCAGGGCCCAAAACACAGAGATGGTGGGACCAACCGCCCTGCTTTGGGGACACACGGCCCTTCTATGCAGGCATCGATGATACCACTGCGGGGTGGGCCGGTGTGGCTGAGATGAGGCTTCACTAGGACATCCCGCTGTGAGGCTGGTGGACGGTGGCCCGGCTGCTGCCCTCCAGATGCACGGGGCCTTGGCGCCAAGGCCTCGCTGCCCACGAGGGAGAGATGGAGCACGGCAGGGGTGCAGAGGCCCCTTCCTGCAGCCACACGGCAGCCTGAGGCCCCTCCTGCTGGGCCTCCTGCCTCTCCTGCTTTCCCCGGGGGCAGGCACCCTGCATGGGGTCTGGCCCCCCACTCCTCCAGCCCCCCACTTGATTCTTCACACGTGTTTCCCCCCAGGATCTCGTCCACATCAGCTCCCCACTTGGCCTCTCAGATGGGATCAAGTTCGAGCCGCCGCCGCCTCTCCTGGACCTTGTGACCTCCAGCCAAGGAGCCTCCAGGGTGGCACGGCTCCCCGCTTTCCCTGGTGGGTGCTCAGGCCCTTTGTGAACGCTCGCTGCCCTTTGTACAGCACCTACGATGTCCTGGCACTGTGCCGGGTGTTCTCCATCTGACACCTCAAGTCTCTGCGCAAACCCCGGTGTTACAGCTGAGCTCAGAGGGGTTGAGGCTTGCCCGAGGCTGCAGAGGGGCTCGGCCAGCAGCCCAGCACCGCGGGGACACAGCCATGGTGGGCTTTGGGTGACAACTGTACCCTGGGCTCCTCTGGCCTCAGGCAACCAAGACCTCTGGGACCAACTCCTCATGTTAAATCCCGCCATTTGAAATACCCGCAGTGATATTTTCTGGTTGGGCTGGATTGAGTCGGGGAGGGTTTTGCAGGATGGGCCACAGGGGGTTTCAGAGGAAGGAACCACAGCAGGTTCCAGGGCGCTGGGGAGAGGGGCGGGCTTGGGGGCTGGCCCAGAGAGCTCCGCACTGTGTGGTGGGAGAGCGGGCAGAAGTTGGGCCGTGTGCGCCTTGGCTGGCATGGTGAGGACGGGACGCCGTGCCTCTGGGGCCAGCTCCGTCGCCCAGCCAGAGAGCTGCGCTGGGCTGACTGACGGGGCCTGGTGAATGGGCAACCTTGGGGCAGAGGGCACGACGGAAGTGGAGGCCTGGTGTGGCCCCAAGTGGACGGCCTGTCCACGATGGGCAGGACTGCATGGCAGAGCCCAGGTGAAGGAGGGAGGGGCGGCCTGGCCCAGGTGGGGAGCGCGGGGGGCCCTGCTTCCCTCACTCCCCCGCCGGGCCACAGTCGTGCTTCCCGGCTGGAGTCCCAGTGGGCTCCTCCTCTCGTTCTATAGGGGAGCAGTGGGAGCCGGGTTTCCACCCTCCGGAGCTTGAGTCCCGCCTGGGGCTGTTCTTAACCTCTTCAGGCCTGCAACCCCTGCCAGGGATCAGCGGAAGAGCCCAGACCTGGGTGGAGCACCCCTCTGCCAGAGGGTCTCTCTCCTCCTTCCCATGCCCCTCCCCCAGCTCTACAGGATCTGAGCTCACGAGCCCAGCCCCCACCAAGTCTTCCCCTGGCTCGTCCACCCACTCTGCAGACAGGCAGACTGAGACCCAGAGGAAAGGGCTGAGCTGAGCCCAGCTTCGTCCCCTGGTCCGGCTCGGAGGCCCCGACAGCGAGCCTAGGGTGGCTCCGGGCAGGTGGCCGTCGCCTGTGACCCCGGGCCCGGACGGCCTCTGTGTCTGGGCCTCGGCTCAGAGCGTTTCCTGCCCGCCAGCCCCAGCCCAGCCCCTCAGGAAGTGGCCGCCTCCTGAACAAAGAGGCCGGCGGACAATGGCCATTGAATTGGGCCGGGGCGCTCGCGCACGGACAGGCCACCAGCTGCCCGCACTGATAAGACGGCTCCGCAGGCTTGACCGGCTCCGGGATCCGCGGCAGGAGCTCAGGGCTGGCGCGACCCCGCCCCGCGGACTGGGGGCCAATGGGGAGACGGCGCGCCCCGCCGGCCGCTCGGGGGGCCAATCCGGGAACTCACCGGGGAGCGTCCCCGCCCCTCCAAACGGCTCTGGCCCCGCCCCCTGCCCGGCCCGGCGCGCCCGACCGGCTGGGCCCTGGGCGGGCCAACGAAACCACGCTCTGGAAAGAGATTTCCCCTCTAAAAGCGTCAGAAGTCGGCTCCTCGCTGTGCTTCCTTCGCCTACTTTGGGTGGAACAGTCCGGGAGGGCGGCCCGCCCGGCTTTCCCCGCACTCCCTGGCTCTCTGCGAGGGTCGCGGGCGGCTCGCTGTGCTCCGGGGGCAGCCTGGTCCGCACGCCTGCCTGAGGCACCCCTCCTACGGAGGCACCAGGACACATGGTGAACATGGTGCAGCTCCGTGTGCGGAGGCCCGGCGCTGAGAGCCAGCTCCAAGAGACGAGCGGGGGCCCCTGCCCAGGCCCGAGCCGTGGAGCTGAGGTCAGGAGTCAGTCCCCCCGCTGGCTCTGGAGGGCCCAGGTGCCCCAGGTCATCCCCCCCAGTCTGGGAGGCTCTGTGAAGAGGCAGGCACAGAACTGTAGTCAGGGAATGTGGCAGGGTGTGTGTACGTCTGGGAAGGGGTCACAGCGTCTTCCAGAGAAGCCTGGCCACCTGCAGGGGAGGAGCGGGGCTGAGAGGGGCAAGGCCTAGAGGTTTGGGAGAACTGAGACAGGCTCTTTCCTCCCGGCAGGATGAGGCGGCCCACTTCTGAGCCTGGCAGGCCCCAGGCAGAGCAGGGATCTGGGGAGCTCGGGCCCACAGCAGCCTCCTGTTGTGTGTGCCCAGCCCGCAGCTCTGCCATTACTTCCTGGCATCACCAGCCCGCAAGCCCCGCCTTCAGCAAGCCCCTGCCCTGGTGGGAGCCTTCCCCAGGATAGGGGTGATACAGGGTGGGCAAAGCCAAGGCAGAGGGACACTCGCAGGCTGCAGGGCCCAGGAGCGGGCCCTGACCCAG
The DNA here is from genome assembly GCF_963924675.1 of Phocoena phocoena. Taxonomy (NCBI): domain Eukaryota; kingdom Metazoa; phylum Chordata; class Mammalia; order Artiodactyla; family Phocoenidae; genus Phocoena; species Phocoena phocoena. The sequence goes on along the minus strand of NC_089220.1, from coordinate 346,921 downwards.
CCATCGGAAGCCTTCCTGGGGGAGGTGACACTTGTGTTGCGTTTGCCAGGACAGGACGGGATAGGCCCACCAGGAGAGGGAGTGGCCCAGACACAGGCTGGAGACAAGGAGGAGCCAGGTGTTTGAAGAAGGGCAAGGGGTCCAGGAGCGCAGGTGGAACAGCCAGGGGGCCGGGGGTGTGGCCAGGCCCCAGGCATCACCCTGACACAGCTGCCCCTTGGGCCTGTGGAAAAGGTGGCCGTTGGGAGGAGGGCGCTTGCATGGTGTCTCTGTCAGCGTCCCAGAGGCTGGGCTGGGCCGGGAGTGATGGTGACGCTGGTGCTGCATAGAGGGTGCAGGCTGTGGCCCTGGAGATGCAGGTCCAGCCTGGTGGCGGTGGTGGTGGGCACCATCTGGCTGACAGTGGTGGTCCTGCTGGTGGGCTGGCAGGTTGTGGGCACGGGTGTGGCAGCATGGCAGACTGCTGGGGCTGCGGTCACTGGGGGTGGTGCCATAGGGCAGCCCACGTGGCTCCAGGTGCCTCGGAGAGGCTGCCCAGACTTCCACTGAGTGGCCTGGGGTCATGCCCTCCAAGGAACCAGGTGTCCCCTGCCAACTCTTCCTGCCCCTCCCACGTGCTGTGAGTGCCCCATCTCCTGAGTAACCTAGGTAACCGTGACCCCACAGTGGCCTGGGCAGAGGGACACACTTGGCCTTCAGGTGGATGCAGCCCAACCCTCAAGCGGACACAACCTGACCCTCTGACCCACAGCCTGACTTAACAGCAACCTTGGCCCCAGCCGTGTTCTCGCCATGACCACCTTCTCCACTTCACCCTTTGATCCAAAGCCTCGAAACTGCGGCTACCCTTCCTTCCAGCAGCCACGTGGCACTCCCCGCGCCCACCACGATGTCCCCTGCTACGGCCTCCGCAAGCACAGCCAGGTGGTCATGGGTCACATTTGCGTTGTTTTGTGAGACATCCGGGCCAAGCCACAGACACCTGGGTCTGCATGAGCAGATACCTGCCTGGCCTCTGCCCAGCACCGGGCCCTGCTGCTCAGGCTGCAGGAAATGGGAGGCCCGGCGGCTTCTGACTCCCGCTCTTTATCAGCCCACGACGCTTCCTGCAGCCAGCGAGGCCTGGGCCCCGTGGCGCCGGGGCACCAGGTCAGCAGTGACTCACCGAGAGCCCTGCCTGGGGACACCCTGGCCCACACCTCCTGCCTCCTAAGAACTCCCGCCCTCACTCCTGGCCCACACCTGGCTGGCAGGGCCACCCTGAGCCCCCATTCCCTGGCCCCCCCACCATGCTCCACCCACCAGCATCTTCCCCATCTTTTAGTCCTCCCCTCCCTCCCCCATCCCCGACAAGCAGGGCTGAGGTGCCCCCACCTCTTTGTGCCCCCCCCCCCAGTCCCAAGTGCTCATAGCCAGTAGGGTGGGCAGCCGGGGCTGCAGGGCCCACCAGGGCTGAGCACAAGCTCCTTGCTTTGCCCACTTAGGCGGCCACAAGTTTGCTCCCTACCCACGGGCCCTGCTGTCCCCCAGCTCTGCAAGGAGCACCACACCGCACCTTCTGAGGACCCTGACCCCTCCCACCCTCAGCTCTCACTGCTTCTCCCCACACCCTGTCACCCAAGCCCGGGTTGGCAGTGCACCTACCTCCCCTGTGCCCCATCACGGCCTGACCAGTTCCTCCTCCTTCTGGTCTCAGTGGGGACCCCTCTTCCTCCAGGAAGCCTTCCTGGTCTAACCCCTACAATCCTCCCACCCTGGGGCCTCCCAAGGGATGTCTCCAGTCCATGGAACTCGTCTCTGAGCTTTATTGGACCCTCAGCGGGAACCCAGCGTCTGCTGCTCACTGGCAGAACCCACCTCCCACCCTCGCCCCAGTGCACCCCTCACCCAGCACGCCCGGCGACACTGCGTGGGTCAGGATGGGAACTGAAGTTGGGGACACGGGGCAGAGGGGGCCCTGGGAAGCTCATCTTGGTCTGAACTCACAGGGCGCCCCCCCAAGGTCTGGGGCAGATGTAAATGGCAAAGGAAACAGCCATCTGCGTGGGCCCCTTCCCAAAGAAGTGCCGACCCCTCCCTGGAGCAGGGCTCCTTGTGGGACTGACCCACACACATGCACAAGCACACACAAAACCTGCAAGATGGTCCTCATGGTGCACACCCAGCCAGCCCACTCAGGCCCAGCCGGGAGTCCTGCAGCACTGCCTGCTGGCTAACCAAGCAGGACCCCTCTACGTGCCGAGCCTGCAGGCATGTGCCCACGTGTGCGTGTGCACTCCTTTGCACCCCGTGGCCTAGGCCCTGTGACCACCATGCCACCTCTCCTACATTCACATTCCCAGGCCGGGGTCAGTGATGGTCGTTTGGAAAATCTGTCTCTGAAGAGCAGCAGTCCTGCCCAGGGCCAGGCCGGGGGCGCACCAACGGGGGCGGGGGATCGAATGCCATCCACAGGCTGGTGTGCTCCAGATCTCCACCCCTTGTGTGGCCTTTCCGTCACTTCAGGCTCTTCCATCGGCTGCCCTGCACACCCAGCAGGCCCCCGAGCCCACGGCCCCCATCCCCCAGTGACAGCCACAGCGGCCTCCTGCGCAGACCCTGCCTGGCTCCTCTCCCTCTGGCGGGCCTCGAACCTCTGCCGCGCCCTCCACTGCACACCGACTGCTCACCCTCTGTGCCCTGCCTGCTGCATTTCCCCACAGCATGGAGGCTGTTCCCTCCCTGCCGTGTGCCCGGTCCCACGGCCAGCCTCAGAGCCTCAGAGCTTTGCCATGAGGCTTTGCCAAGGCCTTGAATGGGAAATACGTACTTTCCAGAGCCCCGCGTGTAGTTGGAAGGAGTGTCCTGGTAAGGGGCTTTGGTGCAGAGGGAAGCCCAGAGGTGGTGAGACCTCAGGGAGGCCTGGGGGGTGGGATGGACACAGAGGCAGACGCTAACATCTCCATTTTCCATCACTTGCCGTGACGTGGCACACGCAGCTGCTGATCCCAGGGGGCCCACCTCCCTCTGCAGTCAGGCCCTGGCCAGGTGGCGTGGGTCCTGCCGGCTTGGCCCTCGCTGACCCAAGCCCTCCCGCCCGAGGGGCATCCCCCCAGCTGCCAGCTCAGCTCCACACTCCCGCTGAGGCTGGAGGCCAGGGCCACGGTGCCATCGCCCTGTGAAGCGCCAGACAGTCGTTTTCCCAGGACCCACCAAGGCGGGCACCTGGCAGACGATGTCCTTATTCACCTGTGGATGGGGGAGCGATTACTCGGTCTGGCCAGTGTGAAGGCCCCTCGTCGCCAAGGGGAAGGTAGTCCCCATGCTGCCTGGGAAAGCAGCGTTGCCTCTGGTCAGCCAGGGCCTCCGGGCTCCAGTGAAGCCTGCACGGCCTTAGCAGTTTGCTCCCTGTGAGGCGTGATGACCCTCCCTGCTCCACCACGGCCCCGTGGGGCCATCACAGGATGTGACCGCTTCATGGCCTCCCACTGGGTTGGCAGTGGATCAGGGTCGAGGTTGTGATGAGGGCTGGGGTCAGGGTTGAGGTCAGGGTCAGGTCCTACCAATCTGGGGCCCCTGCCCTCACAGGGCCCAGCCGGGCCCATTGTGTGGTGACAATGGCTTCCTGAGCCAGGTTCCTCTCCCAGCAGGAAAGCCATCAGGCCTCCACTTTGCCACCACCCACGGCCCCTTTGAAGGGCCTGGGCAGTCAGCGCCTGAGGCCTGCAGCCTTGGAGCCAGTTCCTCGGCCCCCACCCCTTGCCAGCCTGGCCAGGGCCCAGGCCTCCCCAGGGACCGGCCAACCCTGCAGGCACGTAGGCACAGGACAGCACAGGTAGGCACTGCCCAGTCAGGGAAGCTGCCGGCCGCACGTGGGCACAGCCCCAAACGCGGCCGTCACTCAGGAGCTCCTATCCTCAGGAAGCATTGGCCCCTGTGTCCCCCCGCCCAAGGGGCCAGGGTGTGTGTGCAGGGTGGCTGAGTGTCCTACTGACATGGCAGCTTGGGGCCTGGGAGGGTGTTGGCAGGACACCTGGGCTGGACCTGGTGGGTAGGTGCTCAGAACCCAAGGCCCCCTTGCAGGACAGGAGACAGGCAGAGGGCCTGCCCCAGCTAGGCCAGGCCTCCCCACCAAGCCCAGCTGGTCCTGGGGCGCCCCCTGCTGCCTGGGGTGTGGCTGCACAACTGGGGCCAGGGCTGTAGAGGGGCACAGTCTGGGGCCCCCTCAGGTCACAGGCAACTGGGGTGAGGTGTCCAGCTGGCCCCAGGCTCTGAGAGCTCGGGTGGTCCGCTGGGCACTGTGGCTGCAAGTGGAGGGGTGGCCAGAGCCTGGGTAGCGGGGGCCTGGGGTGACGCTTGGACCCAGCAGCGCTGCACTGGGATTTCGGTGGGCAGAGCAGTCCCGGGCCCAGCGGTGACAGAGGACAAAGGCCCTGAACTGAGCCCCGTGGCTTTGAGGGTAGCCTTTATTATTCAGGGAACAGGGTGTCCTCGGGGTGTGGGGGCCACGGTCTCTGTTGAACCCCAGTTGTGGCCTGGAAGCGGGAAGCCAGGTGGACTGGCCTGGGCAGACGTGTGGCCGCGGCTATGCGGCTGGGGGGCAACCAGGCCCTGACTCAGCCAGTGCTGGATGGGGGCGAAGCCCCGGCTTCTCCCGACGTGGTCACAGCCGTGCTGGGGGACCCGCAAGCATAGATCCCTGCATACCCTGCCACTCTCTCAGTGGGTCCGTTGAATCTGTCCCACTGTAACCCCGAGAGCCGTGCTCTCAGCACGCCTACTGGACGATCCGTAGGGCGATCCCCAGCCTTGCAGGGGGCGACGGGATCATCTACACCCCTCCCGGGGTCCCCATCGACGCAGGAGTGGGCACCTGGCCCACAGCCGGCCAGTGACGAGAGGCCCCCACTCCCCGGCGCACCCAAGCCCTCGCTCCGCTGGTTTTCCAGCCTACTGAGAAACGGAGGGAGAGGCAGGGTGTAGAGGACAGCAGAGAGACTGGGGGGAGAGCAAGAGGTGCCCAGGGGGACGGGGCACCGGCCCTGCGATGGCGAGATGCAGGGAGGTGTGGTCTGGAACTTGCCACGTGGCACCAAGCTGGTGGGAGCAGCGTTTACGGTGCTGCCGGTGGGAAGGGCGCAGTTGGGGGCTCAGGCTGGGCTCCTTGAGGCAGAGGTGTCAGCAGACCTTCGTCCTCTGGGGCCACCCAGCACCTGTCCCTCCCTCAGAGAGGCCTTCCCCCTGCCCACAGGTGGCCTTGGCAGCGGTGGGTGGCCCTCAGTCCCACTGCCTGCCTGCCTGCCTAGCCAATCCAGAAACCACTGCGGGGCCACAACGGGGAGCAGCTGGGAAGAGGCAGGTGTGCGGGCCCAGGCCCAGGGCAAACACGGGCTGAGGTTGAGCAAGCTGGTGTGACCTTGAATTGACCGGTGGCAGCTGGGCAAAGGGTAGGAAAGGGCTGAGGCTGACCTCTTTTAATGACTGTATAGATGCCATCCGCTGCGGACAGTTCTTGGGAGGTGGATGCAGAGAGGGGCGCTTCCATCATTTCAGCCCTCCTTCTGCCTGACCCCTGACCCCCACCCCCGGGTTCCCACTGCCGGCTCAGGGCACCTGGGACCAAGGTGCTAAGGCTCTAGCTAGGGCAGCACAGAGCAGGCTGGCTCAGGATGTGGCCCACTCCCACCTGAGGGCCCGGGGCCCCCCATTCTTGGAGGAGCCTGAGGCAGTGAGTGGCACGTCACTGGGGCCCACCCAACCCTGCCAGGAAGGTTACCCGTGGTCCCAGGTCTGTGGCTGAGAGACGGGCAGGAATGGGCACGGTGTGGGCTGGGTGACCAGCAGATGCCACGTCCTCTCTGGGGAGGGGGCAGCCCTGTCACACGTGCCCTGCAGCGAGAGGCACCGTCAGGCCCATGGGCACCTGAGCTCGGCCACCACTGGGGTGAGGATCTGGGTCCTGTCAGAGCCCAGCACCCAGCACCCTGAAGGGTGGTCCAGAGGCACGAATGGATAAATGTGTGTGCACAGATTCATGAGTACATGGAGGGGCGCAGACGTGTATGAGCTGTACGTGTATGTCTGTGCGCACAGGTGCGTACCTGCAAGTGTGGAGGCCGTGTGCTGTGTCCCCTCCAGGCTGGCCCTGGCCCTGGCCCTCCCCCACAGGTCTCTGGGGAGGGGACACGCCGGCGAAGGTGCGTATGAGTTTGGGGAGAGCAGGAAACCTGGGAAAGAGGAATGGGTAGGACCCTCGCACTTGGAGGAGCCAGTGCAGCATGCTGGGGGCAGGCAGAGAGGTTTGGAGGCCTTGGACCTCACCCTGGATAACGGGGGGCGCGGCGCAGGGGTTCACACAGGTATGTGTGCCAACGCCTGTCCCGGGTCAGCCACAGCGTGGTACGTGGCCCCACCCAGCACGTGACAGGGATGGGCAGGCCTGGGCCCCAGGCAGCTGGGCCTGGATGCGGGGAGCAGGTCGCCTTCTCCCAGCACCGTGCCGAGGCCGGCGGCCAGCTGCGTGCCCTCCTCAGGAGCCAGCCTGCGCTCCTCAGCCAGGCCCCACGGAGGACCCTGCTGACGTCAAGAGTGGGTACAGGGACTTCCCTGGTGGTCCAGTGGTGAAGAATCTGCCTTCCAATGCAGGGAACGTGGGTATGATCCCTGTCAGGGAACTAAGATCCCACATGCCGCAGGGCAACTAAGCCCGCGCGCCACAACTACTGAGCTCGCACGCCTCAACTAGAGAGACTGTGTGCCGCAAACTACAGAGCCCACATGCCCTGGAGCCCGCGCATCACAACTAGAGAAAGGAAACCTGCTGCCAAAACTAGAGAGAAGCTCAGCGCTGCAACAAAGAGCTTGCACACCGCCAACGGAAGATCCCACACGCCTCAACAGAAGATCCGCGTGCCACAACTAAGACCCGATGCGGCCAAAAGTAAATTAAATAAATAATTTTTAAAAATAAAATCTTAAAAAAAAAAAAAGAGTGGGTCCAGCCGGGCCCTGCGCCCTGGGCCCACTTCCACAGGGAGGCGGTGGCTGTCAGGGCAGGGAGGCCACCTCCCAGCTGGGTGACCGTGGGTGGTGTCAAAGCTCATGCTTCTCTCTGGCCTCACCTGAGAGACAGGGATGGGACTGGGGCCCACCCATCGGGAGCCATTGGGAGTCCAGGAGTCAGCACCAGCTGACCATGGCAAGCCATCTGTCTTCAGCTCCCAGGGAAAGCCCCGAGCCCCAGGGGAAGCAAGACCCTCCCATGTGGCACCGCGGCGGGGCCTCAGGCAGCAGTGGGGAAGGAGGAGCCTGGAGAGAAACTGGAGGCCTCAAAATGGCCCCTGCCAGATGCACCCCCGTGGGACCCCCACCCCCCATCCAGGCCTGATCGCTGCCACCACAATGAGAACCTCAGTGACCCTGACCATCAGACGTCAGAGTCTCCTGAGGGCCCAGCTCTGCTCACCGAGAAGCATGGGGGGCCGCCAGGGCCCCTCTCCTGGCCTGGTGCCCAGGCCTTCCCAGGCCCTTGCAGTGCCCACTGCTGCCACGCACCCAGCAGGGCTGCAGACGTGGGGGTGGGGGGAGAGCCGTCAGGCTGGTGTCCTGTCCACACAGCTGCAGGACCTCTCCACACACTGGTGATCCTGGAAGGGGCCGAGACTTGCAGGGTGCTGGGGAGGGAGTGGTAGCCTGAGCCCCTCCCTGTTGGGGGCCACTCCCCAAGGCCTGCACCTGGGAGGGCTCTGGGCCAGCGGCTGGAAGGCCCCGGCTTTCGGCAGATGCCAGGCAGTGTGAGTTCTGGGGCCTTGTCTCCTGGCCTCCCCTCCCTCGATCCTGAGGTCAGACGAACAGGTCGTTCTTTGGGGTGGGAGAATGGCATGCAGATGTGGGACGAAGGTGCACACGGGCCTGCACGTCTCCCTTGGGCCAGCCCGTGGCAGTGGTAGCCTGCCCACAGGGCGTGGGCTGCAGCCCAGAGGCACCCCCAGCCACCCTGGGGCTTGACTCCTCCAACCAGACGCCACCCCCGGTCACCACCACCTGCCCCCAGACCTCCCCTTCCAGCAGCCCCCTGCCTCCCAGCGTCCTGTCCCCAGGGGGGGAGGAGGCAGGGCTGGGGAACCAGCCTCACTTCACCTCTGGGCCTCAGTGCTCCCCTCCAACCTCCCCCACCTCCCACTCCCCTCCCCTCCACGCCTCAGCGGCCTCTCCTCCTCTGCACAGAACACCCGCTCGCAGACCTGAGCCTCACCTTATGGGGCTGGGCAGCACCGGCCCCTCCCACCCATCCTCCCATGCCTCCACCCGGACCCCCTTCTTGCCCAACCTCCCAGGGGAACCATCCAGCCACAGCTCTGTCTTGAGAGCCAGCCCGGCACAGGCACAGCCAACGCGCACCAAGGAAGCCAGCCCTCCCCCTCCCCCCTCCCCTGCCTCCAGCCCACCTCCCGGGAGGTTCCCTGAGCATGCCCCTCCCCGGTCACCTCTGGTCCGGCCCACCATCTGCTCCCTGCGCAATGCAATGAGCCCCCAGCCCATGAGACTCCTCTAAGAGCCGCTGAAGCCAAGCACGCCCTCCTAGCCCCAAGAGGGGCCCAGGGCCAGGATGGCCCACAGCTGGGAACAATGGCACAGGGACTTCCTGTGAAGGTGGACATGTCACTGATGGTCCCCCATCAGTCAAGGCCATGAGCATGGAGCTTGGAGGGCAGGTACCCCTGCCTCAGCCTCACTCCTCCAGGGAGCCAGACAGGGAATTGTAGACCACAGACTCAGTGGGTTTCTGCTTAAGGAACGATCTTTCTGTTTCACCAAGCCAACCCTCCACTCCAGACTTGCAGGAGCCCTGGAGTCCAGGCTGGCTGCATGGTACAGGCCGAGGGGCACAGCCAATGGCCTCAAAATCCACCCCCCACCCCCGCAAACTCTGATGCACTCCGGGAGGGTGCACTCTAGGAGGGGTCTGCCCTCCCCGCAAGGACACCTCCAGGGGAGCGGTGCCCAAGCCCAGACCGAGAGTGGTCCCGGGGCCTTCCAATGAGGAGGCCTGGCCCGGGAGGCTCTGGGTAGCAGGAACCACCCAGAGCAGGGCTGCCAAGCTCGAGGCCCCTCTGCCGGCCATGCCTCTGGACGGCGAGCCTGACCGCAGCTCAGACAGGAAGCACCTCTGGCTCCCTCACCCAGGCGGCCACGCAGGCTACCCGCGGTGGCTGTGCACGTGTCTGCCGAGTGATGCCGGCTGGCCAAGCAGCCTCTAGGCTCTTGGGTGCAGATCTGTGGGGTCCCCAGGGCCCAGGCAGTGGCAGGGAGATGTGAGCGCCTGGCTGGAAACTTCGGCTGGAGATACACAATCAATTCTGGACCAGCGGGACACAAAGTGCTTCTCAGACATGGCAAGGAGGTGAGGGGCGCAGGGAAGCCAGCTCCACACAGGCGAGGAGGGTCCTGGAGCCCGCCCAGCCCTCCGCGCACTTGGACAAGCGGCTGGGGCTCCCCGTGCCTTAGTTTCCTTCCGTGGGACACGACATTGCCGCCTGCAAGCGTTCTTGGGCCGTGAGACCCACCTCTGACCAGATACAGACAGCTGGTCCGGCTCCCCTTGCTGGGCAGAAACACTCTTCACGTTGCTCAAAACACGGTCGCAGCGAACAGCAAGTGCCAGAGGCCGCGTGTGGCTGTGGAAGAGGGCGGCAGGGCAGGCGGGCCGGCACCCATCTTGTCACCAAGTCTCGGCGCTCACGCCTGTGAGCTGGCCCCAGAGGCCCATCTGACCCCTCAGGACACTGCCGGCAGCAAGGTCACGCCTCAGTAGCCATCGTCATCGTCGCCGTCACAGCCGTAATCTGCAAAGTGCAAGAGAGTCACGGACACTGAGGGGTGCCGCGTGGTCAAGCAGCCCAGGCGCCGCACGCTGCACCCGCCACCGCCCACCTCGTGAGTGGCGCCCCAGGCCACGGCCGCCCCAGAGAGGCTCCAGCCCCAGCCCCGCAGGCCACGGCTGCACGGGCCCCACCACCACTGAGGGGACCACCGCGTCGGTCCCTCCATCTCTGCAGGCCCCGGGGGCAAGCGCCCATGCGAGCGGTGCAGAGAGTGGGAACCTTTCTCCTGCTGGACGGGCAGCCCAGAGCCCCCAGTCTGCACAGCAAGCAGGTCCTGGCCAGCTCCTTCTAGCAGCCTGGGCCTCAAAACCAATACAGCCAATCGTAAGACGCCAGTTCAGATTCCCTTCCGAGGTGCAGGCAGGGGTCTGTGCCTCCTCTCCGGGAACCCCCGCCCCGGCCCAGCCGCTTGAGGAGGCCGCTCACCGTCGCCGCCCACCATCTGCAGGGCGCTGACACAGGGCTCCCCATCTTCCTCGTCGGGGTCCTCCTCGTCCGCGTCCTCCTCTGGGTGGTACGACACTGGCCCACTCTCCACCACGACCGCTGTGGGCCTGACGGGCTCGGCTTCCAGGGAGGGGGGACTCGGGAGCAAGGCCTGCTGGCGAGGGGGTGAGCTCGGGACAGAGCATGGCTCCCAGGCCACCGCAGGGGAGTGCTCTCCGGGGCAGGGTGGACACTCCCCACCCTTCAAGAGTGGTCAGTGAGGACACCCGATCCCCAGAGCCTGCCCCTGCAGCTGCCGTGTGACCCCGCAGGGGCCCTGCCTCTCCCTTTTGTTTCCTAGGCCAGACCAGGACCCCAACAATAAGAAGGGAAGACCCTTGAACCCCAAGACAAGGGAAGAGGGAAGGCCACTGACCACGCTGGACCCTGGGACCTGGGCCTGGCTTCCCACACGGAGGATTGCGATGGCCGTGGGCTGGCACACACGGGTGGGCTCAGGCTTTCAGGCCCCGGGCCGCCCCTGGGCCTCAGGCCTCCCCCTGGCTGGGCTGGGACCGCCGGAGCAGTGGTGCTGGCACTCCCTCCCTGACACGCTGCTCACGGACGCGGTGCCGGGCATCTGCTGTTTCCCAAGGATCCCTGTCCCCCGGCTATGTCCACACAACACACCTCTCCCACGGCCACCTTCTTAGCTGGCTGCGTCGACACCATCGGCCTCAACCTGGAAGAGAGCACAGCACCGTGGCCTCAGCCCAGGCTGCACCATCGGCCACGAGGACACGGGCCCTGCCGGAAGGCCCGTTCTCTGATGGCGGCATCTGGCCAGATGTGAAGGATGACGGTGTACTGAGGCTCCCGTGGCACCACCCTGACTGGGTCTTGTCCACCCAGTGGCTGCGCCTGGGCCCTGAGCGCTGTCCTGTCACCTCCTCCACCCAGGCCTGGCAGCCCACCCTGCCCCGCCCCAGCCCCTGCATTGTCCTTCCCCCGACCCCACCGGCTGGGCAGGTGGCTGGGTGAGTGGGCCGCCCTCTGGGCCTCTTCACGTCTACCCAACAGACATGGCGTAGGCAAGGTTCTTCCCCGGGGCCTGGGTGAGCACCGCACCCATAGGCAGGGCAGGGCCAGGGCGCTGGGGATGGGGGCGCGGGGAGCCAGAAGCAGCCGGAAATCTGGATTTTTGTATGAAAGCTTCTTTTTAAATGTTGGCAGCAAATTCAAATTTCATTGAAGCCACTCTGCAGGGCGACAGAAGGTGCCTCTGGACAGAACCCCCATGTATTCGTCAATACTTGATAAAGGATTAAAAACTAGAATCACACTGCACTCCCGGTCCCCCAGGCCAGCTGTTTTCTGAAGCGGTCCTGGGCCATCTGCTCCCTGCCACCCCCCATACTTCCAGGAGAACGTGTGGAGGCTGCGGGCAGCAGCTGCTGTGGGAGACCCCTGTTCAGTCCTCCCACTGGTCCATCCTGAGTTTTCCCTGTTGCTGGAAGAAGAGGAGGGGGAGACGCACGTTCTAAGGCCCAAGCCTGCCCCGTCCCTCCCCTCCCCTCCCCTCCCCTCCCCTCCCCTCCCAGCCTGAGAGCCTTGGTTGCCCCCTCCACCCCACCAGGCCTACAGCACCCCCCCCAATGGGCTTCTTCTTCCTCCCTCGGACCCTCCAAACACAAAACTCAAGGCGCTTTCTATACAAAACCCACTGCAAGGGGCCGGGGCGCACACCAAGGCTCCCCGGATGCCGCTGACCTGCCCAAGCGTGACGGCAGGACTCCCACGGGAGATGAGGCAGGTCCTCCTCCCAGCCCTGGCCGCAGGAGCCGTCCAGACCCAGGAACCCACCCACCAGACATGTGTAGGGTGGCCAGGGCAGGGGCAGAGTCCACACTGCAGCTGCTTCCCTCCAGGGCACAGCTTGAAGGAAGATGGGCGGGGCGGCCCCAGCCCCGCACACCCGCTACCCTGGACCCTCCTGGCTATCTGGCCCAGCCCTGCTGTGACGTGCCAATGAACGCTGGGCACACGGGGAGTGGACCCCGTAACAGCCTCCGACAGTGGACACCTGACGGCGGGGGTCTGGCCCGTCAGGCCAGGTCTGGGCAGCCCGCCCCGTGAGAGCACCGGAAGCAGTGGCTCTGGGGTCTCACAGGAAGCCCTCGTTCTACACGGTCTGGGGCTGCAGCCTGGAGGGGACAAGGCGGCAGCTCACGCAAGGCTGTGAACAAGCTCAGAGGAAGCCCCTCCCACACGGACGGCTCTCCGGGTCCCCACCCGTCGCCTGGGGAGACGTGAGCTTGGAGCCACAGCCGTAACAACCCAAGGCCCAGCAGAGAAGTCCAGAGTCCCCAGAACCCAGAAGGCGGGAGCCAGTGGCGCGCTCCCTACCGACTGAGGGCCAGCCTGGCTGGGAGAGCGCGCCATCAGCGGATGGGGTGAGAGCGGCTCCTGACATGAGGGCCGGCAGGAGGTGGGTCTGGGTCTCGGGCCCTCCTCTCAAGGAGCGTCCGGCAGCCGTCCACACACGGTCCTGCGGGCGGCCGGGTGACTGGCTGGGCCTCTCAGGGGGCTCTGCGAGCACTTGGGGACACGCTCCTCCCTTCAGCCCACAGCCCCAGCCAGCCGGTGGCCTGGAGGACCCGTGGCTGCCCCACAGGGCCACTGCCCCACCACTTTTGCAAATGCACTGCGGGCATCAGCCACCAAAATGCGCACGGCTGGACGGCGAACACCATGTCCACGAAGGAACGGCCGGACTGTGCGACGGGGCTCGGCCACAGCACCTTCCATTGACAAACACAGGCTGAACCTGAGCTCTGGGAAAGCAGCCCCCTCACCCCCGTGCATGGTGATGGGAGCAGGGGATGCCGAGCTTGGGGGTGAGGCGCCCCCTTGCCAAAGGGCAGGCTGAACGGGACAAGGCTGCCTGCCACGACCCGGGAGCACATGCAGCGGCCACACCGCGTCCAGGTGGGGGGGTGGGGGATGGGCGCTTCCCAGGCTCCAGGAGAGCAGGGGCGGGCCTCCCGCAGTGCCCGCTCTCGTGCCTGTCATCAGAAGGGAGCACGGGGGGCTTCCCTGGTGGCGCAGTGGTTGAGAGTCCGCCTGCCGATGCAGGGGACACGGGTTCGTGCCCCGGTCCGGGAAGATCCCACATGCCGCGGAGCGGCTGGGCCTGTGAGCCACGGCCGCTGGGCCTGCCTGTCCGCTGCCTGTGCTCCGCAACGGGAGAGGCCACAATAGTGAGAGGCCTGCGTACCGCAAAAAAAAAAAAGGGAGCACGGAGACACCCAACAGGACCAGGACCAGCTGTCCGGACACTGACAGGCTGTAGTACTGGGTGCTTGGGGACTTGGGGGTGTGGGGACTCGAGGAACAAGGAAGTGGGGTCACCAAATTACAGAAAAAGTGTCACAAAAACTGCGAAAAATGATTACTCCCACTTTAGAGAACAGAAATGCAAATCAGAACATCTTTACTTCTCAGATGAGTCAGCACTAGAAAACGGTAGCGACAGAGGAAAGGGGGTGGGGTGGTGGGAGTGCAGCCCCACAGGGCCCTCCCCTCTGCAATCCCCCTCGAGCACAGCCTGGAGCCAGGCTGCAGGCACACCGACCAGCCTGGGCCGTGGCAGGGGCTCTCGGCCTGGGGCGAGGGGCACTGCAGAGCTGCCAGGACCTGGCTCCACAGCGGGGGGGTGGCCCCACCAGCCGCCATCAGGAGGGCCCTGTGGTCGAGCTCATATTTTCCCCACCCTACCCCACTTGCCCCATCAGTGGTTTGCTCTCCCTCGGCAGAGAGAGCAGGGGGATGGGGGACAGGCAGGCAGTGCGCAGAGCAAGGCGGGGGCCCTACCGGGAGAACGGACCCCTGGGGTGGAGAATGGGCCCGGCCCACAAGTCTCTTCAAACAGAGCAGACCCCAATGCAGCAGGACCCCTTCCAGGGCTGAAACCCTGCTCAGCTCCTGGCCAGGGCAGCGGGGGCCACGCTGGACACAGACACTGGTTCCCAGCACACACGTGGGGAATGTCCCGCAGCCCCGCGCCCACCCGACACCCAGCCCACCTGGCACGGTACCTTTTCCCCACGCTGGCCACGGGATCAGCCCCGCTCCTCCTGGCTGGCGTTTTCCGCCGAGACAGCTTCCTGGCGCCAGCCCTCTCCTGAGGCCGGGCGTCCTCCCTGTGTGGGCTGCCCCCGCCCTTGCTGTCGAGGTCCCGGAGCACGCTGTAGTTGATCTTGCTGGAGATCTTCTTCTGCTCCAGCATCTTCTCGATGGCCTCCCCAGCCGTGCTAGCCTGGATCGGCTCCCGTCGCTTGCAAGACTTCTTGGGCTCAATGGAAACACAACATTACGCTTCCTGTAGGTCTTGGTCCTATGAACCTGCCAGGTGCCACTCAGGACGTGGGAGCGGGGCTCAAACAATCGGGGTCGGCTGGGGAGTCTTACTCTCCCTGGAGAGTGGGGCACCCGGGCAGTCCAGCACTGTAGGGGCCACTGGGCAGCTGCAATCTGCCCACAGCCCACCGTGCAGAGCCCCGGCCAGGCTGGGCCCCAAGCAGGCTTTCCCAGGTAACAGGGTGGGGGTGGGGGCTGGCCGGGCGTCTGCCAGTGGGAGGCCAGCACAGCGCAGGGTGGGTGGCCGGGAGCTCTCAGGTCCCTGAGGAAGAGGCTGCGCCCTACCTTGTGCTCCTTGTAGATGCCGAGCTCCCTCTCCTTCGCGATTCTCGCTTCTTTCTCTGAAAGGTCAAGGAGCAGGGTCAGTACGGCTGGCGCCCCAGGGCCCCTGGGCAGGTGGGTGTCCGTGAGGCCCGCGTTCCAGGGCGCCTAGGCGGGTGGGGGTCCGCGTCCCAGGGCGCCTGGGCGGGTGGGGGTGCATGGGGCCCGCGTTCCAGGGCGCCTGGGCGGGCACTCACCCCTCTGCTCCCGCAGGTACTCAGCATTCTCCCGCATCCACAGCTCGGCCTTCACGCGGGCTTCGGCCTCGTTCAGGATGTACTGGGGCAGAGCGCAGCATCACAGTCAGAGGGCACACGCAGAGCTCAGCTCTGCCAACGTGCTCCCCTTCATACACACTGGTCAGGAAGCAGGCCTCCGACCCAAGACGGAACGTGTGTGGAGACCCGGCTAACACCTCGGCGTCCTTCACCCTTTCCAGGCCGGCCTGAGGGCCACATCCATGAACCAACCCCGCAGCCAACGCCCCCCGACTCTTGGCAGTTTGCGGTCCCCCTGGGCACGGGAGCCAGGCCAGCCAGAGCGTAGGGACATAGGTCCCGGAGAAGGAACTGAGGTGAGGGCTCAAGACGCCGACTTAAGAACACGCAGGTGGCCTCAAGCACAAGGTGATTGGTGACAAATCAGGGGAAAGGCTTCCCGCCTGCCAGGGAACAAGCACTGCTGGACAAACTGCTAAGAGCCCGTCCGAACGACGGCAGGCCCAGGGGGATATGGAGCTGTGCCCCCAGCCCACAGGAGCTTCCCAATGGGGCGCAGCCTGGCACCCCACGGACCCCAAACAGCACCCCCGGAAAGGCCACTGAGAGCTCACGGCGCTTACCCTGTCAATCTCGAGGTCATCAATGCCGCTGAGGTCTAGCTCACCGTCCCCGGAAGCATCTTCTAAAGGGAAGCACAGCCTGGCGTTTAGGGCCGACGTCCAGTTAAATGAGCGCATACATCACCTGGGCCGTCTCAGGACTCCGGGGTGCGGCCAAGGGCTTCTAGCACCTGCTTCCTCCCGGCCACCGGCCGGTCCCGGCCCCACTCCTACGAGTGCGGGGCACAGGCTGAGGCGACACCCCAGCACCTTGCGGAGGAGGTGCGATGCTAACTCGGAAGACCTTCCCGTCCTCACGCTCTCCCGTACAGAGTGCTTTTCAGATCAACAAGCCCAGGAGAGGGGGCCTCGGGGAGCCTTCCGGGACCATGCTCAGGACACCCCCATAACCTGTCGGCCACCACCCTCCTGCCCCCACTGGTCAACAGCACAACCTGCACGGCCCAGAAACCGGGGCTGCCCCTCCTGTGGGCTGCCCTTCCCGTGGGCTGCCCCTCGTCATCCGACGGTTCTCTGCCCCGTCCTGCTGGTTCCAGCCCGACGGGAACCGGGAATGCTCTCCTGCCAGCAGGCTGTCGGGGATGCTCTCCTGTCACGTTGCTGCTCCGCGGCTGAGGCTGGGCGCTCGGACACACCCCCACGCCCCTCTGCGGTCAGCCTTGCTCCCCTTGCTCTCTCAGCTCCAGCCTCTTTCTGTCCAGGTCGCAGTGCCCCCCAGCTGCCTCAGGGCCTTTGCACATGCCCTCTGCTCAGTACACTGTGGGACCTGCCCCGGGTTCCACTCATACGGCAGCCCCTTTGGGGTACAACCCACATGTACCTAACTGATGGGCTGGGTCTGTGTCACATCCCTCTCCCCTCTAGACCACCACGGCCACCAGGGTAGGCGTATGACCGCCCATCGCCACGCCCAGCCACAGGGCATGGGAGGAACACCTGAGCAGCGTCCCTCTCACAGAGGTTCCCTGCACACAGACGCCAAGCCCTTGGTGCCCAGAAGAGAGGAAGCAGGGCCCACCTTATGGTGAAACTGCGACAAGACCAAACCCACCGCCCTCCTGGAGCTGCCTGCACACCAGGGCCCCCTGGGGGAGGAACAGCTGGGCCCCTGCGCAGGCACCCCGGCACTGCAGGCACTGGAGCCCAGCAAGTGACATCCGTCTGACCAGTGGAGATGCCGCCTTTGGCCGACACTTTCCCACCAGGCTGGGTGCAAAGGTGCGGGCAGGGGATGCCAGTCTGTCCCCGTGGCCGCTCTGTAGCATGGGGCCTCTGCAATGGGGCCTCCCGAGTTACACAGGGGCAGGAAGGAGCCTCCAGCCACAGCCCGACCAAACTGAGGGCTCTGGTCAGCGGAGGAGGTCCCAGAGATGCTGACAAGCCCTGTGGCATCCAGGCGTCAGCACAGCTGGGGTCACTGATTGCTCACACAGCCTGCAGCAGAGTTGGCCGTGCCCCTCCCAAGCCCACCCTCCTAGAAGGCCCCTCAGAAGCAGCACCTCCAACTCCCACAGGCAGGCGGGGACGACCCAGACCTGGAAATCCCACCCCACCCGCCCGGAGGAGCCCCCCACCGTCTCTCCATCACCCCCGCTCCCCCAGCCCTGGGCACTCACTGGGGTCCCGGCTCTGGGAGGAGATGCACTCTCGGATGGAGTCCGAGATGCCCAGACTGGCCGCAGTGGGCAGAGGGCCGAGCAGGGACTCCAGGGCGGGGGGCCTACCGCCTCCCTCAGGGCCTCCTGCCGCCTCCGAGCTGCCAGGAATGCCTCCACCAAGGAGCTCCTGGTAAAAGTCCTTGTTCAGGTGGCTGGCAGCAGCCTCCAGCTCTTCATCCTCAGCGTCCTCCTCACCAAATAAGCTGGATGTGGTGTCCTCAACGGAGCCTAGGGACACAATTTCACGCACCACGTGTTAACCAGGCAGGAAGCCAGAGGGCCCGCCTGGTGAAAAGGAGCATTTCCGCCCAGCAGCAAAAGGCACTTATTCCAGAAGCCGCGCCTCATCCCAAGGGCGCCCAACACCCACCCGCCCGTGAACGGGCCTCGGCCCACACTGCACACGCGACGCACAGGTTCACTCAGAAGCGATCAGCTGTGCCCCTAACAGCTAAAACGAGAAACATTCCAGAGAAACAATGGGAAGACAGGTGACTGTGAATTAAACAAAAACTTCTTATACGTGACGCCGAAAGCAGAATCAAGAAAGCACTGATAAGTCGGATTTCATCAAAATTGAGAACTCTAGGGCTTCCCTGATGGCGCAGTGGTTGAGAATCTGCCTGCCGATGCAGGGGACACGGGTTCGAGCCCTGGTCCGGGAAGATCCCACATGCTGCGGAGCAACGAAGCCCGTGTGCCACAACTACTGAGCCTGCGCTCTAGAGACTGTGAGCCACAGCTACTGAGCCCACGCACCTAGAGCCCGAGCTCTGCAGCAAGGGAAGCCGGTGCACCACAACGAAGAGCAGCCCCCGCTCACCACAACGAGAGAAAGCCCACGCGCAGCAACGAAGACGCAACGCAGCCGAAAATAAATAAATAAATTAATTAATTAAAACAAAAAACAAAGACAGTTACACGAATGTTCACAGCAGGTTACGTGCAACAGTCCAAGACTGGAAATAATCCCAGGGTCCTTCCACCCAGGACTGGGTGCACTCGGGGACCACTACTCCACAAAGAGGGCTGATCTAGCGACGGATGGCTCACAACTACACCGAGTGAAAAAGCCAGGGGAGAAACGGTACACACTACACGATCCCACGTACGTAAACAACATGCCTAGTTTTCAGCGACAGGAGGCAGCTGCACACCGGGGTGGGCACTCGCCAGGCCCTGGGCCTGGAGTACACACCCCCGACCACGCGCACAGCTCCCTCACGCCCACTCGGCCCCTTGCTTGGAAGCCCACGCCATTACCGTGTGTGTCACCAGACATCCCACAGGAGGGCCAGCAGAGGGAGGACATCGGTCGGTCCACTCTGTCCGCCGTGGGGTCCCAGGGCCCAGCGCCCTGCACGCACGCGACACGTCCTCCGCAGGGAAGGACTCGTACCTGCGTCCGTGGCCCGCGTCCTCCTCCACCCCTCCTCCAGCCCAGCCTCCATCCTCACTGCAGAGGAGGGGACGCGGGAGCTGCGGCTTCCTCGCCGGGGCTGGAGGCTCAGGGGCTGTTTGTGAGGCGGCAACGGATCCGAGGAGCAAGACCCGCGGCCAAGGCGGGCCGGGCCCGGCCCTTCCTTCTTGAGACAACGGACGCAACGTGGAGCTGGTCCAGATAACCAAACGCAGGGGCATGGAGGAGGACACGTCCCCGACGGTCTCCCCAGAAGGGAAACGTGTGAAAAGCTGGAACTGGAGCAGGAGATGAGCGGCCCCTCCACAGCGCCCGGTAAGTGCGACGGCGGCCACTGGCAGCCGGGCGCGGGCAGGAGAGCGAGCCCGCATCCTCGCCACAGCTGGGCAGGTGCGAACAGGTGCTGCCCGAGAAACAGAGGACTGAAGAAACCACGTGAAGGACACCACTGGGACAAAAGCCAGAGCTTCCCAAGGTCCAGAGAACAGCAAGCAGAAAGGCACCTGAGCAGACATAAGAGAGCTCACTTCCACTGCTGGAAGAGAAAAAGCTCTTGGGCTGGATCAGAAAGCAGAGCCCAATTCTCTGCTTCTAGAAGAGGAGGACATGGACGGAAGAGGTGGGGCAGGCAGAGCAGAGACCACCAGGCGTGCCCCCAGGCCGCGGAGGGCGCCAGGCACCAAAAACAAGCCAGCCTCAGCTAAAACACGGCGGCCACCTCCGTCTGCAAGAGGACCTCAAAACTGACGACGCGACCAGTGAGACGCCCCGACAGACACAGAGCCCAGCCCAGCCCAGCTGGACGGGAGCAGAGGGGGCCTCTTCCCAAGCACCACTGGTGTCTCCGACCAGCGCACCTGCGTTGATGGCACAAGGGAGGGACGGCGCCAGCAGCACACCCGGCCACAACGCAGTGCGCGTGGAAGTTAACAACAAAATCAGAAAGCAAAAGCCCCGCCCCAACTCTTAACTCCCTCGCTTGACTCTTAGCACCAAAGACCAATGTACTCCGCGACTGTGAGTGGCGCGAAGCGTCTGGTGCCAGGACAGCGGGTCACAGCTCTGACGACGCTCGGGCCCTGCCCTGCGTGCGCACGTCAGAGGGAACCAGCCGGGCAGCAACCTCAGTTTAGAGCAAGGAGAGAAGCTGTGAGGAGGACAGAGCAGAGGGAAGCGGAAATCACCAGCAGTGTACAGGAAGGCAGCAGGACTCATAAATCAGTGCAAGAGCTGGTTGAATGGGAAATCAACAACCTAGCTAGGTTAAAAAAACCCAAAAAAACCATAGAAACAAACTATGCAGAATAAGAAAGGATAAAAATGAAAACGACCAGAGAAACAATAAAGTCAAAAGTATCGTAAGATACAAGTTTGTCCAAATCTGTGCCTGGATGGGGCGCTGTGGCAGCCTGAGAACAGAGAGGCACACCGTCTGGCCAGGCAAGGCCTTCCCAGAGCCACGGGACACTGTGGAAATGACGGATCACATTCATTGACCCAGGAAAACCCTGTGTTCCTCTCCGCAGACCCTGCAGACATCAGAAACACTCCCCGACGGCTGAGACAGGACGGTTCAGTGAGAACGGCGGTGGGTGTTTCCTTTACAGGACAACGTGGTATTTCAGCCCAAAGCGTGTAGTGTGTGTCCCGGGCAGCACAGAGGCCTTGCAGGGAAGCTGGATGACGTGCCCGTTGTCACAGGCAAGACTCAGCACGGTCTTTAAGGGTCAAGCAATGGACTAGGCAAGAGCTAGAAAGGAGGGGCCTAAAAATCGTGAAGGGCAGTAAAACACCACTATCTGTAGACGACCTAACTCACCAATTACTTGAACGATCCGATGATGAACGGGGAAGTACTAAGAGCAGTAACAGAACCCCTAACATACAGGCGCACGGAAGCAGCACCTAGAAATCAGCGTCTTCCACAAACACAGCGGAGACGCCACTTACGGCAGCAACAGAGAAGGCAGTGCAGCTGGGACCCAAAGCACCTGACGCAAGGCCTCAGACTCAGAAGGAAACCCCCGGGAGGGAGACACCCCACTCTCGCTCTCGGGGGGAGGAGGCGCCAACCTGCCCCAGGTGATCGACAGAGTGGAGAGCTGGGCTGGCGCGGGCAGCGGCCAGGATGACTCTAAAGATCGGACAAGAAAGTGAACAAGGGCGGCTACAAACCCCAGGGAAGAGGCGGTGAGCAGGTGCTCGCCTTCCAGACTGGATGACTGATGGAACCGACGCTCACTCAGCACCCGTCCCTGTCCTGTGAGCCAGAGAGGGGGTGGGAGGGCGCCGGCCGCGGACCTGCAGCGCGTGTGCGGAGGGGGTGCCCCGAACCAGCCGGGGTGTCCCTGGAGCACGGCAAGGGAGGCAACGTGGGAGAAATGAAAACCACACATGCACAAAGAGATCTGTCCGAGGGGGCTCACGGCAGCTTCGCGAGGCCCCAAACCAGAAACGGGGGTGCGCAAGAGCTGCGATGGGACGCAGGGAGAGGCGGCAGCGGGGAGGGCTGTGTGGGCCGCGGCCACGGGCACAGGGCGAGCTCTTTCCCACAGGCAGCGTCTGCCAACGAGTGAGTACCCTGAAGGCAACGGGGACGGGAGACTGGTCCCGAAGACTCGGCCATCCTGGAGCTGCTGGGGGCAGGGTGGCTCAGGGTGTCCTGGGAGCAGCTGACGCCCAGCTTGGCGCGTGGAGGCCTGGGGCGGGGGTGGAGCCAAGAGACGGGACGCACGGCCACGGTGGGGGCGGCAGGAGGGGCAGGTGCTGGACACGGGTGAACCGAGCCAGTGGGCGAGGAGACGTGGCTGGACTCACCATCTTTTGTCAGGCTGGCAAGGGCCCCCTTTGCCTTTGGCCGGCTGTTTTCTAGTTCAATCTCAATTGCGTCCTGGTAGCTGGATATTTCACCTGAAGCAATAAATTAACAGCAAAATGTAAGCACAGGGGACTTCCCTGGTGGTCCAGTGGCTAAGACTCTGCGCTCCCAGTGCAGGGGGCCCGGGTTCGATCCCTGGTCAGGGAACTAGATCCCACATGCGTGACTCAACTAAGGAGCCCATGAGCCACAAATAAGGAGCCCGTGAGCCACAACTAAGGAGCCTGTCTACCACAACGAAGACCCAGTGGAACCAAACAAAGAAACAAATAAATAAATAAAATGTTTTTTTTTTAAAAAAGCAAGCACACAGTCCGTTCCTGTAAGGACCTGAAGCACCCGTACATTAAGATGGGCTGGTTACCTTCCACCTCCTCCAGCTGTTTTGACAGGACCTGTTCCAGCTGAAAAGGCAGAGAACGAATGCATTTAATGAGAGGAGCGAGAGCGGTGCCTGCCAGTACCTGGAGGCCTCTCGACCCCAACGCAGGTCCCTAGCCTGACAAGAGGGACTCGGGCTTCAGGCCCCCAGAGACATGAGCACCAGGGCCCTCAGGGAGGCGGCTTGCCCTGGAAACTGTATGGGATGCACTGAGGGGGGTCCGGGGAGACCCTCAGCAGATGAGATGGCTCCGGGCCCAGGAGGGACTGCGCTCAGTGTGGTGCACCCTGGCCCCCCCTTCAGTCTTCGTAGCTAAGCCACTGTTGCGAAGGAAGAGCAGGAAACGGGCGTGCGGCCCACCTGCTTCATTCGCAGCTTCCTCTGCCCAGCTGTGTACGACGGGGGGTCGCACTCCTCTTCCAGGTCGACCTTCATGAACTCGTCCACAGTCAGCTGACTGGTGGGGGTATCTTCAAACTCCGTGAGCCTGAAACAGACGCTTGAAAGGGAAGATGGTGCCCGAGAACAGCACTCAAACCAGCACCCAGGGCTTCCCTGCTGGCAAAGGGGCTGGGAATCCACCTGCCAATGCAGGGGACACGGGTTCGAGCCCTGGTCCAGGAAGATCCCACACGCCACGGAGTCACTAAGCCCGCGAGCCACAACTACTGAGCCCGCGAGCCACAACTACTGAGCCCGTGTGCCACAACTACTGAAGCCCACACGCCTAGAGCCTGCGCTCCGCAACAAGACAAGCCACCGCGATGAGAAGCCTGCGCACCCCAACGAAGAGGAGCCCCCATTTGCAGCAACTAGCGAAAGCCCACATGCAGCAAAGATCCAACGCAGCCAAAAAATAAATAAAACAAATTTATAAAAACCCAACACCCCGTTTACAAAACAGTCCCTCGGGGTGCTGGTTCCCAGGCCCAGCACCCTGCCACACACAGCTGTGAGCACAGGCCCGGGGGCTGTCCGGCAGCCTCTCAGCCCCTACTCTATCCTGCCGATAGCTTGGGCCCCAGGGAGAAAAAGGCATGGCACCCTCATTGCTCCCACAGGTAGACTCAAGAAGGCCCCAGAAGGAAGGAGGCCGAGCCACGGGTCCCAGGCAGGCAGGGCTCCTGCACTGCAGTGTGCCCGGCCATAATTAATTCTTGTCCGTTTCCTACATTTCATACAATCTTCAAAATGTTCAACAGAAAAATTTTTAAAGAGAACCAGAGTTCAAGTAAGCAAAATAAATTTCCCTCTGCCTTTGAAAACTGCCACAGGATATGATCTCAGTTGAAAGACAGCCATCAAGAGCTCCAGACTCAGGGTAAATACCCTGTGCTGATGGCTGTGCCAGCGACTCTGGGCCGGTGACTCTCTCGTCACAGTCCACGTGGAGCTCCGCTGGAGCTGCCGTAATGACCCTGTGAACACGGTACCCAAAGCAGGGGCTCGCCCGACCACTCCGTTACAGGGACACAGTGGCCCTCTGCTTGAGCCTGGCTTCCCCCAGAGAGACCAGTCACTCAGGCTGCACCAGCCAGGACACAGGCGAGGCCACTCTCAGTACCTGTTTCCTGACCTGTGAGTCGGGGTGACTTTTCAAACCACTGTCCACCTCAACACAGGGTGGAAGAAAGGGGCCACCACTTGGACGGACTGAGACGCTGTGCAGGGAAGCCTGGCCAAGCCCCCGGCTGCGACAAGAGCGACCCACCTCTTGCGCAGCGTGGATTCGCACACCTTGACCACGCTGATGACCTCTTTGACGGTTCTCCGGAAATCGTGCATCCTGGCTGCAACTAGAAGTGCTGGAAAGGAACACAATGGAGAATTCAGAAACAGGGTGCTCCTGTCCAAACCAGGACCGATCCCGTGCGCGGAGGGCTGACGACCCCATAGTGCGACCAGCTGGAAGACAGTGCCAGAGGGTGCTCCGGGAGCCCCTGGGGCGACACCGTCCTCCTCACCTTACTGCGGGCGGTGCTGCATGGTCTGCACGACTGTCGGAACACCTAAGATCCACCGACCGCTTTGCAGGCAGTTATACAATAATTTTTAAAAACGTAAGAAGTACTGCACATTCCTTTTTTAAACGCGAGAAAAATTAAAATACACTTTTTGAGAACTTTGTGTAAACCTCTCAAAGCAAACGAGTGAACTCTGAGGTGACCTGTGTGGGAAACGCTGGCTGGTGATGGACAAGCCAGGGATCGGGGAGAGAGGGAGTGGGCCCGGGTGTGCTGTGCTGGTGACCATAACTGGCTGGACCCTAGGAGAGGCCCAGATTCTGGACTGCAAACTCGGGAGTTGGGCTTAGAGATGGAAAATGCATCTCAGCAAGCACTGATCCTGCTGGCTGCTGAGCGCTCTGGAAAGGAGTGGACTCGACCTTGTGGGCCAAGGTAAGAGGCTAAGAGGAAGGGTAACGGCCCTCCTGGGGAGGGGCTCCAGGTCCAGGGAGCATCAGGAACAGAGCAGGAGGGCCGTCTGTGGGCTGCTGCCACCTGGAGGGGAGATGAGACAACTGTCCTTTGGGGAACGGGGAGCTAGCCCGAAAGCCCGGGGTGTCCCCTGCAGCAATGACTCAGCACGGCTGCACCTCAACATTCAAGCCTGGGGTCAAGGCCAGGAAGCCTGGCAGCCCGCTTGGCCTCTGAGGGTCCTGCCTGCTCCCCAAGACGGAGGGGAGGCCAACAGGAAGCAGGTGGAAGTCCCCGAGGGCCGGGTGAGGGCCGGGCAAGCGAGGCCAGCAGGCAGCCCTGGAGACAGCCCACTACCTACCGGCTCGGCCTGCTGAAGAGTCGGGACAGAAAGCACCCGCACGCTGGCAGCGGGACGCAGCCAGCGCGACTCCGAGACCGCCTTACCTGCCCCACAGAGGCCCGAAGGGCGCCGGCCCGTGTGCATCCAGTCCCTCTTCATCCTCTGCAGGAGCCTCAGGGCCGTCATGGACACCTCGTGGTTCTTGTCACCGAACTCCAGCAGGTGGGCGAAGCGCGGGATGTACAGGCAGGGGTCTGCAGAAGACACGCACCTCAGCCAGCCGTACGCGCCCTGGGACAGGAGTGTGCAGTGCCAGGAGGCCCTGCGGTGCATGTGCTCCACATCTGGCAGCACACGGAAACCCACCTGGTGCGACAGGTACTCCCCCGCCCCGCCCACCCTCAGGCCACCCTCCCTGTCCTTCCACCGCACAGGCTCCCCAGGGCCCCTTTCCTCCGACACGAGCCCCCCTCCTGGACACGCAGCCTCCTGGAGCAGCTGTAGACACTGCGGCCGGGTGGCTGCTGCACCCAGAGTGGAGCCGGTGGGCAGGACGTGCGTGCCCTGCCACGTGACATGGGGGCCCCAAGCCTGCGTACACATCGCACACGCTCCTGCAGACACATACACAAAACCCGGCTGCTTAATTTGGCATTTTGTGGACTGCTGTGAGTCAGCCAATTTTTTACGTACTTATTTTCTGCACTTACTTTTGTGTAATGCCAGCTTATATCGTCTGCCCTCCTGTCTACGGGCGTGTGCACCTCTTCAGATGAACACGTCTCTCACTAAGGGAGCGTCAGCCCGGCTCAGGAGGGACCAGAGCCGCCTGCACACACACCCTCTCCCTCCTTACCAGCACTCCCTCACGCAGCTTTGAGCTAGAAGCTTCACAGAGCGGGCAAAAACCACCAAGTAATTTACTCGATTCAGCTAAGCGTCTGGATTGCCATAGGCAACTGAAGGAACCCTACAGAGCTCTATGACAGAGAATAGCGGGGCGAGACCTCCTTTGGACAAGATCATCCAGGAAGGCTGTGCTCAGGGGGCCGTGGCGGAGGCCCGAGGACGGGGTTCCAGGAGGGGACGGGTTGGCCCGGAAGCAGGTGTGTACAGGCGGACGGAGGAGGATGAAGGGCAGGTCGGGAAGACCCTGGGAGGCACAGGATGGAAGGGAACTGGTCAGCTCATCTCTGACACCCCCAACAGCAGCGCAAGCAGGTGTGTCAGAGACCCCAGCTGTTTGCCAACACCCAGCACCGACCTTCTGGGCCCCAGCCTGCCCACTTCTCCTGGCCTCCCTACATCTACAGGGCATTCATGACTGAGCTCTGGTCCCTGGAAGCCCCATAGATCCTACGAGCACCTCTTCCATCCCTGCCGGCCTTGGCTCACATACAGGACCCAGGGAAGGTTTCTGAGGCCACAGCGATTGGCAGCCGCCCCTGAAGCAGCCTGGGTCGCCCGGGACCGCGTGGATTCAGGCGGACAATCCCCTGCACTGACCGAGGAGGCTGTGGTGGCGTAGGGAGCGGAGCAGTGCCTCTTGGTTGCCTTATGCCAGCCGGACCCTAACAGCCACCCAGCTCAGCCCAACCAACACAGTGTGGAAATTAGTAAGGGCAACCTCGAGTAAAACGGAGGCAGGAAGCCCTGAAGGTGGCGCTCCCACACCGGGCCCTCCTTCCCAGCTTGCTTTGCGCTTCTGGGCTGGAAGAAGCTGGTGCGCTACCCGGGGAAGAGGAAGGAAGATTTTCTCCCGGCCCAGCAACAGCCCAGCCAATGAGAAACCGCCACACCCTCAACTCTCACTTTCCTCCAATGGAGACTGGAAAACTTTCAAAGTAGCCCCGCCCAACTTCCTCCCCGCCCCCCCGCCCCCCAATAAAGGAAGGCTCCTCTCCATTGTTGCACGACTTGCTTGTGGTTTGCCATAGCTTGCGGGTCCCGAACTGCAATTCCCCTGCCTCTCCCGAGTAAACTCACGTTGCTGGTAACGTAACTGGCTGTTTTAGGTTGACAACAGGCAGCTACTACCACTTAACCCCCTTTTCAGAGACGACAAGGTGGCCAAGATTGGGCAGAGTCAGTTGAGCCTAGACAGTCTGGAGCTACACCTACTTCCACTGTGGGTGTTTTGTTTTGGGTTGGTTTGGGGTTTTGGGGGGTTATTTGGTTGCTTAAGATATTATTGGGAGAAAACATATTTTAAAAATATAATTGCTAAGGTTTCTAATTATTTACAATAAAACAAAACCCATCAGAACTAGGGATTAAATTGAAAGCACATTAAAAGATCTCATCCTGATTTGGGTGGAACTTCGACGCTGATTAGTTCTTGAAATAGAAAACTGTAGTACTGGTAAAAATTTCAAGGCAAACATGCCAGCAGTCTGGGATAGGTGTGGAATGGACTGGGGCATTTAACGTAGGGAGAAGAAAAAAAAAAAAACTAGGAGAAAACAACAAACCACAAGTATAGATCACACAATGTAAGTTAAATTCCCTAATCAGCTTGCACAAAAGCGCTAAAACCAGGATATGGTATTTACAAGAGACACTCAAAAATAATGCAAAAAGGTGAAGATCAAAAGGCTATGCTGGGACCCATGAAGCAGGTCACCAGGAGAAAAAGGGCAGCTGTGATGGGAGCAGCAACACGGGACTCAGGGCAAGGGATCACTGAAAGGGACACAGATGAATGTTTCTTATGATGGAAAAGGACAAGATAATCTTAAAGAAGACAGGACAGTCACAAATCTGTAGACACACCGGGAAAGAGAAAGCATTAAATAAAGCAAAAAGTGTTGGAAACAGAAATTTCCACACTTGATATTTTAACATAACCACAATGATATGAGATTTTTAACACAATTCCCTCAAATTTGACAGACTGGCTTAGCGGAAAAAAAAAGACCAAATGGGGAACTGGATGCCATCACCATAGGCTCAATTTAACAAATATGTTTTAAAGTCAGTACCTTACAAAAAGTAATCATTCTTTTCCAAAGTCTGTGGAACAGTTATGAAAATTGACCATGTATTAAAGAACAAAGAAACCCTCCCTACATCCCAGAGAACAGAAATATTACAGGACGTGCCCTTTGACCTCAAGGGCAAGAAAACTAAAAATTAGCAAGACAAGGGTACACAGCCCCCTCACCTCCAGACAAACTATTAGGAAATTAAAGAACAATTTTCTAGGTAACTTAATAGACTTAAGTGCTTAGGTAAGGACAAAATAATGAACTAAGTGGTTAAATAAAAAACTGACAAAGTGAAATATTTAAAACAGGCAAAAAAGAAGACTTAAATAGACATTTCTCCAAATACGATATACAGATGTCCAACCGGCACATGAGAAACTGCTCAACATCACTAATTATTACAGAAATGAAAATCAAAACTCCAACGAGGTACCACCTCATAACAGAATGGCCATCAACAAAAAAACTTTACAAAAAATAAATGCTGGAGAGGGTATAGAGAAAAGGGAACCCGGAACCCTCCTACCCTGTTGGTGGGAATGTAAATTGGTACAGCCACTATGGAGAACAGTATGGAGGGTCCTTAAAAAACTACAACTAGAACTACCACATGACCCAGCACTCACAATCCTGTGCATATATCAGGAAAAGACACACGCACCTCGACGTCCACAGCAGCACTATTCACGGTAGCCAAGATGCCCATTGAGAGAGGAGTGGATGAAGATGTGGTACACAGATACAATGGAGTATTACTCAGCCATCAAAAAGAAAAAGAGACTTCCCTGGTGGCACAGTGGTTAAGAATCCACCTGCCAATGCAGGGGCATGGGTTCGATCTCTGGTCTGGGAAGATCCCACATGCCACGGAGCAGCTAAGCCCGTGCACCACAATTACTGAGCCTGCGCTCTAGAGCCTGTGAGCCACAACTACTGAGCCCGTGTGATGCAACTACTAAAGCCCACGCGCCTAGAGCCCGTGCTCCGCAACAAGAGAAGCCACCGCAATGAGAAGCCCGTGCTCCCGCAGCTAGAGAAAGCCCGTGCGCAGCAATGAAGACCCAACGCAGCCAAAAATCTTTTTTAAAGGAAGGAAATAATGCCACTTGCAGCAACATGGATGGACGTAGACATTATCACACTAAGTGAAGTAAACCAGAAAAGGACAAACACCATATGATATTGCTTGTATGTGGAATACTAAAAAAACAAAAGAGATACAAACCAACTTATTTACAAAACAGAAAGAGACTCACAGCCATAGCAAACTTATGGTTACCAAAGGGGAAGGGGCGGGGGATGGATAAATTAGGAGGTGGGGATTAACACATATACACCATTATATATAAAATAGATAACCAGTAAGGACCTACTATAAAACACAGGGAACTATACTCAATATTTTGTAATAGCCTATAAGGGAAAATAATCTGAAAAAGTACACAAATATATGTATATACATATGTATCTATATATAATTGAATCAAAATGCTGTACACCTGAAACTAACATGATATTGTAAATAACTATACTTCAAAAAAAGCTAACTAAAAAAAAAAGATTACATGAGTGTTGCAAAGCGGGCTAAAAAAGGGGAAATGGAAATATTATTTCTAAAGCCAAATGAAACATTAAAAAAAAAGGTTAAAAACCTCCATCTTAAGAAAAAAAATTAATACAGGAAAAAAGGAGTAATAAAGAAAAGTAAATGTATAAGTAAATTACTTTCACCAGGAAAAGAATTTTAGAAGATAAAACCAAAAACACTATGGTGCTGGTACAAAGACAGATATATAGACCAATAGGACAGAATAGAGAGCTCAGAAACAAACTCACACATGCACAGTCACATGATCTCTGATAAGGGTGCCAGGACTACACAATGGGGACAGGGTAACGTCTTCAACAAATGGTGCTGGGAAAACTGGACACCCACATACAAGAGAAAAAAGATGGACCCTTATCTCACACATCATATACAAAACTCAACTCCAAATGAATTAAAGACCTAACCGTACGACATGAAACTGTAAAACTCCTACAAGAAAACGTCGGGGAAGAGCATGACATTGGAATGTGCAATGACTTCTTGAATATGACACCAAAAGTACAGGCAACAAAAGCAAAAACAGACAAATGGGACTATACCAAACTTAAAACCCTCTGTGCAGCAAAAGAAACAGTCAACAGAGTGGAAAATGCCACCTACAAAATGAGAGGAAGTATTTGCAAATCATGCATCCGGTAAGGTATAAATCTCCAGAATATGCAAAGAACGCCTAAATCTCAGCAATGACAAAACCAACCCGATTCAAAAAGAGGCAAAGGAGTCCAAGACACTTCTCTCCAGAGACACAGAGGTGACCAACAAGCACCTGACGCGGTGCTCCACATCACTGACCGTGAGGAACTCAAACCCACCGTGAGACAGCACCTCACCTGTTAGTTAGGACGGCCGCCCAGGGGGGTCGTCTCTCCGGGAGTTCATCCCGTCCCTTCCGCCCCTGATAGTCCCACGGATTCCAGACCGCACAGGCGCGCAGGCTGCAGGGTGGGCCTCGAAGAGGGACAGCCCCTACGTCGGACCTCGGACCACGCCAAGATCACCAAAGCCGCCGCCGGCCGTCCCGCCGCGGGCACGCGCCCACACGGTCCCTCCAGCATCTCCGCGGCCGGATTCCAGCAAGCGCCCGCGCGGGGCGGGGCGGGGCGGGGCCGGACAGGGGCGGGCGAGCACGTCGGCCGCGCGGGGCGCAGCCGGGCAGGGGGCGGAGCCACAGGCGAGCACGTCGACCGCGCGGGGCGGAGCCGCGCCGCGGCGTGACGCGCGGGCGCCGCGGCGGTGCGGGCGAGGGCGGGCGGGCGGGCGGGCTGGAGGCTCCGGCCGGCGGGCGGGGCGGCGCGAGGGAGCAGCGCCCGCCGCCCCGGGCAGGCCGGCCCCCCGCGCGCAGGGCCGCCGCGGCCCCATGCTGCTGCCCCTGGCCTGCCTGCACGGCCGGGTGGCGCAGTGCCTCACCGCGCTCCTGGTGCTCGCAGAGCCGCCCCCGAGGCCCCGGCGCGGCGCGAGGGCGCACGGCGCGCCGCCCCCGCGCGCGGAGGCCGCCCTGCCCGCGAAGATGGCCGCGGAGCTCTACGCGCCCACCGGCGCCGCAGCCGCGGCCGCCACCGCCACGGACATCGCCAACAGCAACGCCGCCGCCGCTGCTGCCGCGGGCAGGAAGGGACGGCCCAGCGCCCCGCTGCCCGCCCTGCCACCGCCCGCGCCCGCGCCGCCCGCACTCGACAACAACAACTTGGAGAGCCCCAACTGGCAGTCCTTCCACCCGACCCTGCGCGAGAGGTGAGCCCGGACCTGCGCCCCCGCCCCTGTCCGCGCCCCGCGCCGACCCGAGCCCCGAGCCGTGTCCTGTGCCTCTGCCCTTTGCAGGAACGCGCTGATGTTCAACAACGAGCTCATGGCCGACGTGCACTTCGTCGTGGGGCCCCCGGGCGCGGCCCGGAGGGTGCCTGCCCACAAGGTTGGTAGAGGCTCGGCCCTTTGAGCTCCCAAAGGCGACCGGCCGCCTCCCGAGTATGGACGGTCCTCTTCCCGGGTGTGGCAGCCGCTGGGGGCAGGGAGGGCCCAGGGCTCAGGGCAGCTCTCTCTCTCATCCACAGTATGTCTTGGCCGTGGGTAGCTCTGTCTTTTATGCCATGTTTTACGGGGACCTGGCAGAAGTCAAGTCAGAAATCCACATCCCTGACGTGGAACCTACAGCTTTTCTCATCTTGTTAAAGTAAGTCTGCCTCCTTAGGGTGCAAGGATGGGGCGGTTCCTCGCTGCCTGGTTCCGCCAGCCAGCTGCCTGCAGCCTCCTGAAGTCCACAAGGATGGAGGGCTCCTCTCCCAGGCCCTGGGTGCGCGGCGTGCCCCACGCGGCCTGTGACTTGGCCCCGTCCTGCCTAGGTACATGTACAGTGACGAGATTGACCTGGAAGCTGACACGGTGCTGGCCACTCTGTATGCCGCCAAGAAGTACATTGTCCCCGCGTTAGCAAAAGCCTGTGTCAACTTCCTGGAGACCAGTCTGGAAGCCAAAAACGCCTGTGTGCTGCTGTCCCAGAGCCGGCTGTTTGAGGAGCCCGAGCTGACCCAGCGCTGCTGGGAGGTCATCGATGCTCAGGCTGAGATGGCCCTGAGGTCCGAAGGCTTCTGTGAAATTGACTGGCAGACGCTGGAGATCATAGTGATGCGGGAGGCCCTCAACACCAAGGAGGCTGTGGTCTTCGAGGCCGTCCTGAGCTGGGCCGAGGCAGAGTGCAAGAGGCAGGGCCTGCCGGCCACCCCGCGCAACAAGAGGCATGTTTTGGGGCCAGCCCTCTACCTGGTCCGAATTCCAACTATGACCCTGGAAGAGTTTGCCAACGGCGCCGCCCAGTCGGACATCCTGACGCTGGAGGAGACCCACAACATCTTCCTGTGGTACACGGCGGCCAACAAGCCCCTCCTCGAATTCCCCCTGACCAAGAGGAAGGGCCTCGCCCCGCAGAGGTGCCACCGC
This sequence comes from Phocoena phocoena, assembly GCF_963924675.1. NCBI lineage: Eukaryota > Metazoa > Chordata > Mammalia > Artiodactyla > Phocoenidae > Phocoena > Phocoena phocoena. The sequence continues at coordinate 314,426 of NC_089220.1, read as the reverse complement.
TTCCAGTCCTCCGCCTACCGCAGCAACCAGTGGCGCTACCGCGGCCGCTGCGACAGCATCCAGTTTGCCGTGGACAGGAGAGTATTTATTGCGGGGCTGGGCTTGTACGGCTCTAGCTCTGGGAGAGCGGAGTACAGCGTGAAGATTGAACTCAAGCGGCTGGGGGTGGTCCTGGCGCAGAACTTGACCACGTTTGTCTCCGACGGCTCCAGCAGCACCTTCTCAGTCTGGTTTGAACACCCCGTGCAGGTGGAGCAGGACACCTTCTACACCGCCAGCGCCGTCCTGGATGGCAGTGAGCTCAGCTACTTTGGGCAGGAGGGCATGACCGAGGTGCAGTGCGGGAAGGTGACCTTCCAGTTCCAGTGCTCTTCCGACAGCACCAACGGGACCGGGGTCCAGGGCGGGCAGATCCCCGAGCTCATCTTCTACGCCTGAGGCGCTGTGGGGTGGCAGGGATGCACTGCGAGCGGCAGGCCCTTTCTCTACAGGCAGCCCGTGACCGGCCACCTCAAAGCTTGCGCTCGCGGCGTGCCTCCTCTGCAAGTAGTCGGCTGGAGCCTGAAGCTGTGACACAAGATGCTTTCCTACACAGCCAGAGCCTCGGTCTCTAAATCTCTTGTACGTTGGGGCGCACCTCCCAGGTGGAGGGCAGATTTGGGGGGCACAAGGCAGGCTCCAGATTCCCTCCCAGGGGCACCCACACCGCCTGCTTTGAGGGCTTTGCCGTCCCTCGCATCCTCTTGGATTCTATTCTAAGTGGTTCTAAGCTTAAGATCTTCTGTTCAATCTAAAATGGGAAGAGTCACTCAAAGTAGTTCACCTGTTTAAGTGGATTTTCATAATAAAGTTTTAACAAAATGAGAGCCGTAGATAAATGACTGCGAGTCTCAAATTGCCCTAACAGTGCTTAGTGGGTAGTCCCAAGAGGCCCACCCGTCCCCGAGTTTGCCCTCTGCCGGCAGCCCGGGCCTCCGCCATCTGGGAGGGCTTGCTCTCTGGGCTGCGGCCAGACTGCTCTAGAAAAAGCCAGGTGTCAGGTTGTGTCTACTTCCTCAAGTGTCACTAGCTGCTCAGAATCCTACTGTTTGATTTCGACTGGGTGGGGGCGTGGGGGGTGCTCTGCCGGGCCCAGGGCTCCTGCCCCCGAGAGCGGACCTCCCACCTCAGGCTCCCCAGCAGCCTGCACGCGCGTGCTGTGGCGTCAGGCAGGCTCGCTGGGCCTCTTGCCTCTACCCTCCCTTGCTGCAAACTCCTTAGGCATTTGCTTTGTTTCTGAAAAACCTCCGCATGACCCCCGGAGGGAGGGACCGTGTCACTCGGCACGGGGATACAGCCCCCAGCCCCAGGTCTCCCTGTGCCTGCGGCCCTCCTCCTCCCGGCCCACCCTGCTGGACCGTGCCTTCCCGGCCCCAGGGACCACCCTGTGGGTGACCCAGGACTGCATGCCCTGCCCACCCTCCCTGGCCCCACACACCACCTCCTTAGTACAAGGAGGTGCCTCTAGACGCTGATGGGCGAAGGAGGGAGCAGCCCCTCCAAGCCAACCGTGCAAACAGTCCTCACGGTAAAGCTGCCACAAAGGCCGACCGACCGTGGCTGGGAAAGGCCCGGCTCCATCTGCAGGGGGCCTGCCCACCCCGAGGCACCGTGCTGCCAGGGGTGCTCCTCGAGAGGTGGAGAGACGGGCCCCCATCCACGCAACACTTCCGTCTCACTCCATCCCTACCTGCGGGCACTGACCACAGCATTCCGGTTTTAGACCAGAAATAACCCCCCAGGCTGCTGGGCTCCTGGCAGCCTCCAGGTGAGACATTTCTTCCCTGTTAGGTCCTCGCCCTTGCACACGCCGCCCTCCCACCCAGAGCACCGGCAGCGCGCCCCGTGAGCCCCGCAGTACCTATTGCTGGTGCGTTGATGCAGAGCTCTCTCGCCAAAAGAAGGAATGTCTTCCCCAGCACGTAAACGTTCACCTGTCGTGAAGACACCACAACTAAGAAGGGCGTTCATGGGCAGGAAATGTTTCCCTTTTTATTTCATCGTTCAGTCTTTAAGAGCCCCCCCCTGCTGCCCCCCACGAGCCCCCAGAGCAGCCCAGGGCACTCCTTCCCTCCCCCAGGTGGCTTTTTTAGACTCTACCACTATCTCAGCAACGACTGAACTTGCTGAGAAGAAAAGCTGCCTCAAGAGTAGCTGGCTGAGCAGAATCATCAAGGGCGCAAGGCGCCACGACTGCGGGGCCCACGGGGGCATCCTCTTCTGTCCCCACGGGCCAGCTCAGTCCTGGCTGTGGGGTTCTGCAGGCCTCAGTGACCCTACCCTGCTCCCACCTCAGGTCCAGATCCACCGTGGAGCCTGCCCCTGACCCAGTCACCTGCCAGAACCTCCCCGGGTGCGACTGAGCCTGGGGCCTGGCCAGGCACTGTCCTCCCAGCCTGCCTGGCGGTGGCCAAGGGCCAGGCAGCTCGTGGGGAGGATGCTGCTGCGTGGACTTCGACGGCAGGAGTAGTGCAGGGAAGACTCGGATGGCGTGCGGATCCGAGAAAAGCCCAGGCTCTCACCCCAGGCCCAAGCTGTGGGCTTCGCCGTCCCAGCCTGAGCTGGAGAAACCCCTGCCCACCTGCCTTCACCCCAGGCCTGCCCACAGGACGCGGGCCTCGCAGGAGGGCTGCCTCTGACCTCCTCAGAGGGCTCCCTCACCTGATCAAGCCTGGCCTGTGAGCCCCTTGGCCCAGCACCCAAGAGGGCACCAGAAAAGGTGCTGAGGAAGAGTGAAGGCCTTGTTGTGTGCCATATCCATCACGGGGCTTGCAGATGGCACACGGGTGCCTGCTGCCGCCAGGGGACCAGGGTGCCAAGGAGTGGTACGATGTTGAGTCTCCTTAGGGGAGGAGATGAGGGTACCTGTGGGCACCAGGCAGCTTGGGGCCTTCCCAGCGGAGGCCAGGCCTCCCTGTCCAGGCAGCAGAGGGCACCCCCCACCCCACTGGCAGTCACTCTCTGTCCTCCAAGATCCCCATCACAAGGGTTGGGGGCTCCCGGGGATGCCTGCCACCAAAGCACGCGTGGCAGCATGCATCCCCTTCCACTGGGTTCCCCCCAGGCTCCTGCATCCCGGCCCTCCTGCCTCATCCTGTGCTGAGGCCAGAGCAGAGTGGACTTGCCACCCAGCGCGGTGTCTCCACCTTCCCTGCAGCACATCCCGACCCTGCCTGCCCACGCCATGACCCCCACCACCCCAACCCCGGCACCGAGGCAGACGAAGCCTGAATGCTGCAGGAAAGCGTTCTCTGAACAACTTCAAGTGGAAAATCAAATTTTAAAAAGGATATGCCTGTAAAATGCGTGGTTATTGCCAGAGACGCTTTGATGGTCACTCTCCCGTGTCTGCGGCTGTGTGTGGGTGGCCAGCCCTCCCTGTGCCCCTACCACATGGCGGGCAGGCTCCGCAGACCTTGAGGGCTCCTGGCTCTGCCTCTGAGGGGCCGGGGCCCAGGCACGTGAGTGCCTATGTGTCAGCCTCACTATCAGGGGGGACAAAGGGACGTCCTGCCAAGACCCTCAGGGTGCAGTGGGCCCTCCACAGCTCCTGCCAGAGGGTGTTGGCTGTGAGCTGAACCCAGGGAGAAGCCCACCTTGGTGCGCGTTGAGTGAGAACGGAGTGAGCCCTGAGCCTTCGGCTCACATCCTCTAAGTGCTCAGCCCTCGGCAGTGCAAGCCTCCAAGTGGGACCCTCACCCGACACGCGTGCTCCACACCCACAGTCAGCTGCAGACATGTGTGTCCTGTGGGTGCTGAGCCTGTCCCAGCCCCTCCAGGGCGGGGCCGGCATGGGAGGCTGGGAGCGGGGGGCTGGGGGGTGACGGTTGCCAGGTCACCTCCCACCTTCCCAGTGCCCAGGCTGGGCTCTGCCCAAGACCAGGGGGCCCGAGGCTCACCCTTCCACCTGAGGTGTTAAAACTGTCTGTGTGTGTCCAGCCTGAACGTACGGGGTCTCACTGGTCAGCACAGTGACTCTCCGCTGGGCCCTGATCCAGCCCCAGGTGAGTGGGTGCATCTACTCTGTCACCCTCTCCCACTTGAACCCTGACTGGTGTCCCACTTCCCAACGTGTGAAGCAAGAAAGTAGTGGAGCACCTCCCCCTCCCTCCCAAGTGGTGCCCAAGCACTTCTGGAGCGCTGTCCTGTGCCAGCCCTCACTCCTGTCCTTCCTGGGAGTCACCAGGATGGAAACCACGCCACGTGGCCTTGCCCTGACCAAACACAGCACATGGAGTGCTGGATTTTCACGATTCCAAGGGATTATGTTTAGCGTGACCCCTGAATATTTCAGCAGGGCTCCTGAGAGATGCCATTTATAAAGGCACCTGGGAGAACACAAATACAGGTGGCATCTGAGTTCAGTGAAGGTCTGTCTGCCGGCACCGAGGGCACTGAAGGCCCAGCACCGGGGCGGCACAGCACCAGGCTTGCGAGGAAGCTTCCCCGTGGGGGTGGGATTCCTATGGATTCTGCATGAGTCCTCACACTGCAGTCACGTCTGCTTTCCATGACATTGGTTTTCCTTCCGAGCCCTCAGTGGAGTGATCACCACAGAGCCCAACTCCAGGGCACGGGGCCAAGCTCGCCCCAGCCCCAGCGCCATCACCAGGGACAAGTGCGGAGTTGCAGTGGCTCCGCCCCGGCGCTGCTCCCACCCCATGAGCGTCCCATCCACACAGGTGTCCCTCTTGTTGGGTCCTTCCATTACCGTCAGGCATTTGGAAATGAGAGGTGCCTTCCTGGGACTCAGAAAGCAAGTTTCCCTAAATAGACTGTACATGTAAGTTTTTATATTGTTTAAAATGTATGCATGTGAGTCCATTTTTTTTTTCCTTTTAAAGAATCTCCCTTGCCTTGGACAAAGTTCACCTGGGTCTCTCCATTGGTTCTAAGGCCAGGGCTGCCCAGCCCCCGGGACAACACCATCACCCTGTGTCCACTGTCTCCCTACCCACTCCATTTGCCAGTTTCCAAACAGAGACCCACACCCTGTGTGTCCTTCGCCTGTGGACCCTCCCAGCCGGGGCAGGAAAGGGCTGAGAAAGGAAACGCATCTACCTGGAGCAGGTCGCTGAGGTCGAGGAGCATGTCTGCAAGGGGAGTCAAGGAGCAGCGCCCGGCCCACAGGCTCCGGCCACCTGACAGCTTCCAGGAGGCAGACCCCTGCTGCAGGTCTAAGCTCAGCACTGGATCGTGAGGGCAGAGTGAGGCAGCCGCGTCAGGGCTCAACTTCTGGGAGACCTCCGAGTCAGTACCGGACGAGGGGGAGTGGAGCTGGGGTGGGGGCCTGCAACACGGTTCTTGGAGTGCAACTGCCTTGGCGGGGCGGCTCCCGCATCTGTGTGGGCCCTGCCCAGCCAGGGGTCCCCTGCTCCAAGGGGCCTCCCGCCCCGGCCTGCCCAAGAAGTGCACAACCACGCTCACTGCGTCTCACGAGCATCCACTGAGCGGCTGCTGGGTGCCCAGCAGTGTCCTGTGTCCCAGGACTCAAGGCTCCTGGGGGACAGACACACACACCAGGCCGCCACTTTTGGTGGCCGGTAGGCACCACTACGGTACTGGTGCTCGAGGGGGCAGCTGTGGGGACTCTGGCGTGGGACCTGTCCTTGCTCTCAGCAGATGGTTAAGTAGTAACCAGAATATGTCCTAAGCGATTCAAAACTCAGCCAGACACATAGGGGACACAGAAATATAAAACACGAGCCACTGAGAAAGGCAACTTGTCAAATGAAGTGAACTTAGCGTCATTCATGGATATGCTATGGCTTTGAGAAGTGACTAAGAAAGAAATCCCCACGATGCTGAACCAGAGCCCAGACCAGGTGTCCAGAGGGAAAGCCTGGGCCCAGCAGAGCAAGGAGAGAGGAAGTCCCAGTGCCAAAGCCTCACACCGGGCGGCCAGCATTGGAACGTGGCCTCCAAGGTCCTCGAATCAAAGGCACCTCATTTCTCAGTCTGAAGGCAGACGTTTCATCAGAGAGTGTAGTCACAGTAAGACATAATACTACAGTGCAGACCAACAAGCTAGTGAGAAGCACTTCGAGAAAAAGAGAAGTGAAATCACAAGAAATGAAAGAAAGAGCACCGCAAATATACAAGCAGGAATCAGTGACAACAGAACAAATCAACATAGCCAAGAGACTATGCGCCCTAAGATTCCAGCTCTATGACATTCTGGAAAAGGCAGTATTGTGGAGACAGTGAAAGGGTCGGGGTGGCCAAGGGTCAGGTGGGAGGATGAACTGACGGGGCACAGGGGATTTTCAGGGCAGCGAAGCTGCTTGTATGATCCCACGATGGTGGACACGTGGCCTTTCACTCGTCAAACGCATGGAGCATGGACCACCGAGAGCGAGCGCTCACATCAGCTATGGACTTCAGTTAACGATACTGTATCAACACGGGTCCATCAATTATAACATACAGCACACTGACATGAGCTGATCACAGGGAAACTCTGTGCTGGGTGGAGAATACAGAACTCTGCACAATTTCTTCATGAATCTAAAACTGCTCTTAAATATGAAGTCTATTTTAAAAATACTACTAATAAAATAAATGCAAAAAAAAGGGCAAAAGTTTTGAACAGATGTTTCATAAGAGAAGCAAAGAGCGCCCCCCTCAGCAGCTATCACAGAAAAGCAAACTAAAGCACCCCTACAACAGCAACAGATGACTGCAGCTGCCACGCCCGCCGGCAGGGCGCCCAGTGGAACACCGGCCCTGCTCGAGGGCCTCCGACCACGTGGAGAGGAAAAAGGAATGTTCACAGCAGCTCCGTGCACAAGAGCAAAAGACCGGGAACAGCCTGGGGGTCCGTCGACAGAGACACCGATGACCTGTCACACACTCGCCCCATGGAGACCAGACGGCAGAGGCCTGCCAGGCGACAGACCTGCAGGAAGAGCACACAGCCGCATCCCGGACAGGGCGTTCCAGAACAAGCAAAACTAACCCACGGGCGTCACCAGGAGAGCGGGTGCCTCTGGGGTGGGGTGTTGGCGCCGCCCTGCATCCTGACAGAAGACCTGGTCGCACAGACACATGCACTCCTCAGAATTCATCAAATGGCACGATGAAGACTTGTGCATTTCATTTTATGCCAATTTTACCTTAAAAGGAAATAAGAACCATAAACAAATACGGGTATCTAGTCAGTTAATAAGCTGCCTGCTGAAGGGCTTGGGGGCACTGAATAGATGTCTGCACCCTACTTTGAAAAACACCAAAAAAGGACAGGCTGAGGGATGGCTGGCGGGTGGGAGGGGGCCGAGCATAGACTAGCAAGGTGTGGATGGAGACGCTGGGGTGGGGGGCGCCCACTGCATAATCAATCCTTTCAACTTTGCCACATGTTTGATATTTTTCATAATAAAATGATGGGGGGGGTGTGTGTTTTATAAAGGAGATTGGGATTCAACTTTTAACCAAGTTACAATGAAATGACATTTGCTGTCCGTGAAATGACAGTGGCAGGGCACCTGGCCCATGTCCACAGGAACGTCTAGACAGCCCTGGATCCTCTCGGAGCGGGGTGATCTGAATTACGTGCTTCCTGAACAAGCCCCCCCACCCATGCCCCATCCTGGGCCAGAGCCCACCAGCGCCCCCGGGGCCTGGGCCTCAGTGGGTCCAACTGATGGGCGTTTGGGGTTCTATGGCTTGGAAAAGTCTCCTGTCTGGCCGGCCCCTGGGCCAGTGTCTTCCCAGGAGCCGTTCCCTTTTGCTAGGCAGCTGCACCCAACCTCGGTGCAGAGACCCCAGACCCCCAGACCTGCTGGGACGGTAAGTAAGCCCACAGATGAGGCCTGCGTGAAGCCCTGGCTCGGCGTAAGTGTAGTTCTGCTGGCCTCTCTGTCTCCCTCCCATCCTCCTGGGGCCCAGCCGTATTCTAGCAGGCGGCACTTCTGCTCAACGAACACCCACTTGAGTGCCTGTCCTAGAAGAGGTGCATCGGCACAAAGAAGGGTGGCGGATAGAACACCTTCAGAAGATCCTGGACGCTCCTGAGGGTCCAAAGGCCAGAGTGCGTCCAGTGGGTTTAGAAAGCGCGTGGCAGCCCACGCTGGGCGACCACTGTCCCTGGGGCCTGGGAGTAGCTCCGCCCCGAGAGGACGGGAGACCCTCTGGCAAGCCCACACAGCACTGCTGGGAAAACAATCACAGACGGGACCTGATTTAAACTGAGACTCATTTTTGGTCAAAGGAAAAGTTTACAGAGATTTAAATAAGACAGAACTAAAGGTCAAAAGAACGCGATATTCCTCTACGCTGCCTCTGATACAGTGTCTCTCCGGGTGAAAAACTGCCCCTGCACATCCAGAAGGTCCGAAACGTCATGTGTGTGCGTGGACGCCACACCTGAGGACGGACAGTGAGGCCAGGGGGGCAGCCACGTGAGCCCACAGCACCCTCCCGGGGCCGTGCCGGACACGAGCCGGTGAGTCCCAGAACGACGGTGCCATCAGCACTGAAGAGCCGAACCTCGACGTCCCTGAGGACGACCTGCCCAGCAGCCACCCACCCTCTAACCCCGCGGGGCCCCCCTGCCCTGGCGAGCCCTTCTCCAGGCAGCCGGCCCACAGCCCTGTTTAGAGCAGGAGCCCTCAGCCACGCCGTACCAAGGACAAAGGCCACCAGGACACCTGCACCGGTTATTTCCGGGCAGTGCCGCTGTACCTGCACAGCGACATGGAGCCCTGATGTAAGTCTCTAAGAGATCACCCAAGTCCTGGAGGCAGTCCACAAAGGGGCCGGGAGTGGAAGCAGCCATCAAGGGGAGTTACAGGGCTGTGTGACAAGGCGGGGCGGCGCCTGGACGCGGGTCGTGGGGGCGTGGTGGGCGGCAGCCAGGAGCCACCGAGGAAAAGGAAGGGCTTCCCGTTGCGCCAGGGGCCCTGCCAGCTGCCCCTGCTCCCCCTCAGGGTACTGGCTGCCCCCACAGCACCAGGCAGAGGCCAAGGCCACAGCCTGGAGCTCACAGAGCCCCACCCGGGGGAAGATAAAACGGAGGGCTCGGGGACCTCCAAGACAGCCAGCCTCGAGGCGCCCAACTGTCGAGAAGTGGGCCAAACACCACGCACTCAGGCTCCCTCCAGGCCCTGGTCAGGTCCTGCTCCGCACAGGCACAAGGGCGCAGAGGCTTAACGCCACGGCCAGCGGCAGTCAGCCTGGAGAAGAGAAAGTGGGCAGGGACCCCTGTGATGGCACTGCCAGGTCCTGAGCCGAGCACACCCCAAGATGTGCAGTGAGGACCCAGACGGGCCAGCCTCCACTGGGCCCAGGCTAGCTCCCCACAACTCTCTCCCTGCCAGAGGAAACGAAGTCCCCAATTACCCACAGCTGCCACAGGTTTTCAAACACTATACCCAGCACTTCGATAAAAATTTACCAAGCATGACAAGAGACAGGACCAAATAACCAAAACCAAAAGAAAACTCAGGCAATAAAAACAGAACCACCGGGCTTCCCTGGTGGCGCAGTGATTGAGAGTCCACCTGCCGATGCAGGGGACACGGGTTCGTGCCCCGGTCCGGGAAGATCCCACGTGCCGCGGAGCGGCTGGGCCCGTGAGCCATGGCCGCTGAGCGTGCACGTCCGGAGCCTGTGCTCCGCAACGGGAGAGGCCACAACAGTGAGAGGCCCGCGTACCGCAAAAAAAAACAAACAAAAAAACCAGAACCACCAATGACCCCACTGTTGGAGTTACTAAAGGCTTTCATATAACTGCAGAGATGGAGAATTTTACCAAAGAACTGGAATCTAATCTAAAGAATCTAATGTAAAACAATCATTGAAGTTAGGAAGTTAACAGATGGGTTTAACAACCAGTTGGACACTGCAAAGGAAAGGATGAAAGAACTCAAGACAGGTCACTGGACAATATTCAGAGTGAAACAGAGACAGGACAAATTTTAAAAACGGAATGGAAAATACACAACACAACCTGAGACATAAGGAAAGGGTCTAACGTGTGTGCAACTGGGATCCTAGAAAGGGAACAGAGAAAGAATGGCAGAGAAACTGTCTGAAAAGATACCTCCCAAGATTTCCCCAAAACAGACAAAAGACATTAAGTCACAAATACCAGAAGTTCTACAAATAACAAACTGGACAAATACAAAGAAAACCACATCTAAGTACATCAGCGTCAAACCCCTGAAAGAAAAACAAAGATATTTCTTAGAAGCAGGTAGTGATAAGAGATGGTAACCTTCAAACAGTGACAAGACGATGTAATGCCCACTCCACAGCACCACAGAAGGCAGAAGGCAGAAGCGGGATGACAGCAGTAAAGCTCCAGGAGAAACACCTGCTACCCCAGAATTCCACACTCACTGAAAATACCTTTCAAAATGAGGACAAAACAAAGATGTTTTCACATAAACAAAAGCTGAAGGAGTCTTTTCCTAGGAGGCATACTGTTTTTCAGACAGAGGACAATGATCCCAGATGAAACCACAGAAACACAGGAATGGAAAGGGCAGAGCGGGTAGGTGTGAGTGAACACACTAACGGCTGGGGAAGCAGTGCCCACAGCGCCCCTAGCAGGGCCCGGAAGAGCATGTCCTGCTGGGAAAGGCCAGCTTCTAACTTAAGGTCAAGGGCACAGGACACAGTCTCTAGAGTAACCACCAAAGCAGTAATAAGTAAATAAATAACAAAGTATTTGAAGAAAAACAGAATAACGAAATAATTGACTAAGAGGTTGTAAGAAAGGAAAAACAGAGAACAAATAGAAAAATAGTAAGATATTAGAATTAAATTCAAATATATCAATAAGCACACTGAATTTAAATGGATGAAATTCTCCAATAAAAAATACTTTAAGACTTGGGCTTCCCTGGTGGCGCAGTGGTTGAGAGTCCGCCTGCTGATGCAGGGGACACGGGTTCGTGTCCCGGTCTGGGAAGATCCCACATGCCACGGAGTGGCTGGGCCCGTGAGCCATGGCCGCTGAGCCTGTGCATCCGGAGCCTGTGCTCTGCAACGGGAGAGGCCACAACGGTGAGAGGCCCGCATACCACCAAAAAAAAAAAAAAAAAAATTTAAGACTAGATAAAAAAATTAGACAAATACACATAATTATGTAACCGAGCAGGACCCTGTGGGGCCTCCCCAGAACAGGACTCCTCCACCTCAGCCAGGCCGTCCACCTGCCTTTTGTCTGTAGAAAAACTTTAGTCAAAGAATAAATTTAACCAGAGCAGTGAAAAAAATTGCAGAAAGGAAGGAAAACAGTCAAGCAAGACAAAATAATAATAGTTTAGCCATTAAACAAAGTCAAGGACCTTTAGTTCCTCCTCAAGGGTGAGAGATACTGTTCTGAGCCACCGTCCTTGACACTGTTTTACAGACACTGAAACCCCCACCAGGTGGAAGAAGTTAACTGCATGCTGCCCACACGCACCGAGACCCCAGACCAGTCGGAACCAGAAGGCTGAGGACGTTGACTCCCGACTAGCTCTCCGACAACCCATCAGAAAAGCGTCCGTGAGCTGATCACGCGCCCCACAACCCCCTCCCCCACTCTGTCTTTAAAAACCTTTCCCTGAAAGCCTCTGGGGAGCTAGGCTCTTTTGAGCATTAGTTGCCTGGACTCCTTGCTTGGCGCCTGCAATAAACCCTGCACTTTCCTTCACCACAACCAGTGTCAGTAGGTTGGCTTTACGGTGTGTGGGCAAGAGGACCTAAGTTTGGTTCAGTAGCAATTATATGCTGCTTATAAGACACATTAAATATATCATGAAGGGTTGAATTTTAAAATATGGGGAAAGACAGACCACGCACATACTCAGCAAAAGAAAGCGGGTATAGTTATACTAACACCCAACACAGTAGAATTTAAGGGGAAAAGCATTTGGTGATAAAGAGGGACATTTTATAACGTTAAGCGTCATTTCCACCAGGAAGATACAGAATCCTGAATCTGTATCCTCTTAACACGGCATCAGAATATAATGGGAGGGCTTCCCTGGTGGCACAGTGGTTAAGAATCCGCCTGCCAATGCAAGGGACACGGGTTCGAGCGCTGGTCCGGGAAGATCCCATATGCCGCGGAGCAACTAAGCCCGTGCGCCACAACTACTGAGCCTGCGCTCTAGAACCCGCGAGCCACAACTACTGAAGCTCACGGGCCTAGAGCCCGTGCTCCGCAACAAGAGAAGCCACCGCAATGAGAAGCCCGTGCACTGCAGGAAGAGTAGCCCCTACTCGCCACAACTGGAGAAAAGCCCACGCACAGCAATGAAGACCCAATGCAGCCAAAAAGAACAAAAAATAAATATAATAAAATAAATAAATTTATTAAAAAAAAAGAATATAATGGGAAACCAACAAGATAAAAGGAAAAGTCGATAAGTCCACATCTGCAGTGGGAGTTTTAACACTCTTCTTTAGAACAAGGGGACCGAAAAATCGGTAAGGATGATTTGAACAGGACTAACCAACTTGACCTAATGGACATTTATAGACCGCTCCACCCAACAGGTGCAGATACCCATTCCTTTGAAGTGCACATGACGCGCGCGGCCACCAAAATAGACCATGCGCTGAGCTGTAAATCAAATCTCAGCACACTGGGAAAAAAGGAAAATCGTTCAGTGTTTGTCCTCTGACCACAATGGGATTATACTAGAAACTGATAACACAGAGATAACTAGAAAACTCCCAACTGTTTTCAAAACAAGTGGTACACTTGTAAATGACTTAATATCTAAAAGAAATAAAAATGGAAATTAGAAAATATTTTGAACTGATCATAGTAAAAATGTAACACATCAAAACTGTGTGATGTAACTAAAACCTGCCTAGAGAGAAATTTATAGTCTCAAATTCTCATATTAGGAGAAACAGAAATAATGAAAATCCAGAACCTAAGAAAGCTGAAAAGAGTAAATTAAACTGAAAGAAACTAGAAGGAACGAAATAATAAAAGTAAATCAATGAAATATAAAATAAACGTACAATACAGATAAACAACACAGCGAAAGTCTGGTTCTTTAAGAAGGCTGATAAAAGCGCTGCTGAGGCTGCAGAGGAACTGGAGCCCTCCTACACTGCTGGCAGGAATGCAAAATGGTCCAGCTACTTTGGAAAGCGGTCCAGCCGTGCCTCACAGTTAAACACAGAGCTCCAATGAGAGCTTACATGATCCCATGTACATGAAATGTCCAGAACAGGCAAACAGAGAGTGGCAGAAAGCAGACTCCTGCTTGTTTAGGACTGGCGGCACGAGAGACATGCTTTCTGAGGCGATGACAACGCTCTAGCGTTGACCGTGGTGAGGGCCGCACACTTGTGTGCACGTAACTGAAAACCAGTGACTTGCGCAACGTAACGGGTGAATTTCATCTCAACAAAGCCATTACCAAGGAAAAGACTAAAAAAACTGGCAACCCCCTAGCAACATGGAGCAAAGAGAAAAGGGGCAAAATTACAAACATAAGACATGACAGAGGGGTCGTCACTACAAGTGCCGCAGACACGAAAGGGAAACCGGGAATGTTAAGGATAACTTTACTCTGATACATCTGGTCTCTGAAGTGACACACACAAAGCCTTTGCAAAATACAACCTAGCAAAACTGGAATGAGAAGCAGAAAGGCTGGCTAGTTCCACATCTACTATAGAAATTGAAGCCACAAGTACGATCTTACCACAAAGAAAGCTAAAGGCCCCGATGGCTTCACTGTGAGTTTTCCCAAACATTTCAAGAGGAAACAGTACTGGTCACCACTGGACTGCCCAGGGTGCAGAGCACGAGGGGGCACCTCCCAGCGGTGTCGGGGCAAGCACGACTGCGACACACCCAGTTGACGAGGACACTGCAAGAACACAGGCCACCTGCACAGCTCCACCCAAAATACCAGCAATAACTGGAGAGGGTAACTTGGCATGACCACATCTGGGTATGCAAGGGTGCTTTAACCTTAAAAATCAGTCAGTGTGGTGGTCCAACGGTTAGGACTCCAAGCTCCCACTGCCGGCGGCCCAGGTTAGATCCCTGGTCGGGGAAATAAGCTCCCAAAAGCCGCGTGGTATGGCACCCCCCAAAAAAATCGGTCAGTGTAATTAATTCACCTCGGCGCAGATTAAGGGGAAAAACCCACACGATGATCATACCAACACATACACAGACGACTCAACACCCTTCACTATAAAAGCTCCTGGCAATTAAGGAAAAGGAAACACCTTCAGTCTGTCACCTGATAAAGGCATCTTAGAGCAGACGTCTAAGGCGCTGGAAACGCTCTCCGGAGCCAGGACAGAGCCGAGGACGCCCCCCCGCCCCACGCCCTGCTTCACCCCTTCACACCCCACAGGGCACCACAGACATGCAGACAGCCAAGAGAAACACATGACAGGCATACAGATCAGAAGGG